>NC_057426.1:18917799-19072799 GCF_019457755.1 Venturia canescens
CAAGTGAATCGAGGGCGATCGCGTATTTTCGTTTGTCATAAGTATCGCCGATGTTTATGAATTTCAACATTGCTTATTCAGGACACGCTGAGAGATCTATGCGTCGACTGGCGTTATGTTTGTTGATCTTTTTTTCTTTTTCTCCTCCGCGACGTCGAACTTCCAAATTACTACGTTTGCGTATACACTGGACGTTACACTTTGCGCATTTTTTGCCGTAACATCAAGAGGCGTACATCCGATTTATTTCGTGCTGATAACGCTCTTGGACAGCTTTTCGTTTCAGTTTGAAAGTAGTCGTTACCAGATCCATGTCCGGTGACCACTGCTCTGGACAGAGCTTCACAACTTCCGGGATTTCGAATCTCTGTAGTTTACCTTTAAATAAAATAAGGTGAAATATTATACTCGTGGCAAATTTTACAATGGGCGCATACAACTTTCGTGAGTTATGTTTGAAAAGGTCATTTATCTATCTGTTCCTTTTCAATCGAGGAAATGACGTAAGAATGTTAGATTTTTCAAACCAAAACGTTAATTTTTCGTGACAATGCTTTTTCGAAACGATCAGAAAAGTTCACAAAAAACGGCAAACTTTCTGACAAAATTCGAAAGAATTATAAAAAATAAAAATAAAAATGCATTCCATTCGACAAAAAAGGTGTGGAAATTTTCGCACATCAAACCGCGAGGTACCACAAATCCAAAATAAAAATTAAAGGCATGTTTCAATAATCACCTCATCCATTCGAAAATTTGATTTATACGGAACGCACAATTCTTCAAGATTCTTCGTTGTAATCTATTAAGATTAGCTGCAATTTCTTCAAGGCTGCAAGGACTCGGTACGACAAGAGCAACTGTGTACACCTTGAAAGCGTTTCCATAGACGCAGATATTTTCCACGGCGGGACAAGTCTCCAATTCAGCTTCGATATTACCGAGTGATACGCACTCTCCCAATAGCAATTTGACTAAATCTTTCTTTTGATCTGCCGGTGACAGAATAAATAAATAAGTTACGTACTGAGGAAAAGTTTCAAAGCAAATGCTCACCGATAATCGTCATGCTTCCATCCGGATGCAATTCCCCAATGTCGCCTGTTCTGAACCATTATCTGCCATTCTCCTCAAAGAAGTTCTCTTTTGTTTGGTCCGGAAGTTTGTAAAACCAGCCTCTCGGGTTAGGTGTATGCGTTACTCTGTAATTCCCTTTCTTCCTAATTTTCCACTCTTATGTCACAGATAACCGTAGGAACTCCGACTCTTTCTGTGCTTCTATTGTACACTAATAATAAAAAATGTTTTTATATAAGTTATATTTCGAAGACAAAGCTTCGAATAGGATTATAAATGGTAAAACACAGTTGATAGATTTAGCAACTTAAGCTGCATCGGTAGGAAAACTGTGTAAATTTTTCTCAAAACGTATATTATTTCTTTTATTTTATCGATTATTTATTAAATATATAATTTAAGAATATACAACAGATTTTATGCTTACTGTCCATAACTGTGGCTCCTGAGCACGTTTCCGTGAGACCGTATCCCTGCGTGACAATAACGAGGCGAAATAACGAGGAAAATGTAATAATTGAACAAAGGTGTCTCATATAGCCACGTTTCGTCCATTTGAGCTTGTACTCGTATGCGAAATTGAAAATCGCTTGTCTGAACACTCCAAATTTTTCAACTTTCTCGTTTATTCCTTTGGAGATGCGATCGAGCATCAGCTGTGATATATTTTTTTTCAGTCATCATCATAACGATTCAATTTGGTGCTATTCTATTAGTTTCTATTTTCTTCCTGAGTCTTAAATGATGCATTTTTTGATGCAGATCTTTTATCACAAAACTGTAATTTTTTTAATTAATGATAACGCGCTTTCCAGATTTTTCCAAACATATCCTGCAATGATCAATAGAACCAAAACAAGCACTGAGCCATCACACCCGTTCACTGTCACCATTTCGCGCAAAATGAGATCCATTATAACGTCTGTTACCTGTTTCAATAAATAACGAAAATCACAGTTTAGCAATTGTGATCTCAACAAATCTCATTAGGGCATGTACGAGATGTACATTAGAGCACTCAAGTCAAATATACGGCATTTATCGCGGCCACGTGCTTCCTTTTTCTTTTCGGCTAAACTCCCCGATGCACGGTGAGAGCCTCCGGGAGTCTAAACAATTATTTCGCGAGATGATCATCTGGTTCGGAATTTTTTTTTCAATTTTATTTTTGTGTTTCGCTCTACAATAAGCGTCCTACAAACGTTTTTATTATAATTTTCGTATTCTACAAACGATTTCGCATCGATTTATCTACTAATAAACTCATATAGCTTCAAAAATAAAATAGAAGGGTTAACTTTACGCTAATTTTGATTTTTGATTTTTTAGCAAAAATACATCTCACAATAGGTTTTCTTAATCTCACAAATATCTACTAACGATTCACAAACGAATGGAATTAGAAAAAATTTTGTAAGTCAAAATCGGGGGGCCAAGTTCACACCGATGACAGATCGGTTGTTCGGACAGCTGTTCCACTAGTGATGCCACAAGCGAACGCCGCGCCGCGGAGCGGTCGTTTGGGTCACAGAAAATTTGTCTTCGACTTCGTTGACGTGACTACTGCGAGTACTGTGACAGGTGTCACAGGTGAGGTGCGGTGTAAATATGTCGAAATTGGTTCGAAATTTGCCAAGTAAATATTGACGAATTAAAAATCCAGTGAGCATTCAATTTAGAAATCTTGGCCATAAAAAATCTTACTCTCAACTGCTTAGGACGCAAAGAAGAGGTTTACGATCGTCTCAGATGGGATTCCTGCTCAGAAACGATCTACATGCAGTTCGCTGTTCGTTGGCACGTTTATCATCTTTTGCAACGTTCCAACAAGAAATACGACGAAGCTATCAAGTGCTATTGCATAGCGCTTAAATGGTTTAAGGGATAATATTTGGATCCTCAGTGGTTTGTCACCGTTACAGATACAAATGAGAGATTTGGATGGCTACAAGGTAAGTAGTCCTATGTTCTTGCTGATTCACTACACATCGAATGAATTACAAGCTATCTGTATGTGTGTTTGTCTGTTGGCATCTCAGGACATAATATATCGGAACTATTTATTCTGAGACTTAAGCGACGCTTCTTCTGGATAGGTTTTCTCATTTTGCGTTCATTGTTTATCCGAGGGATTATCTGATGGCTCTCAAGATTTCTCTTACGACTCCCCTGTGGTAAGTCTTGATTTTAATAAATTCATTCGATGCCGGTTGGATTGATTGCGTAGTATTTTAACATCATCATTGATGATTCAAGGTTTGCGATTGATTGGTTATTCTTGTTCAATTAAAAAAATTATTCACCTATTATCAAAATCATAAAAAAATAAGAATCGATATGCACAAAGGAAATAACTGCACTGCTGCGCAAGAAAATTTTTTGGAAATCTCAATTAAGATAGTGAATATCAAAAATATCAAATGTTTTATTCTTTCAACAGCTCAATATCAAAATTATCAAATATCATATTCTTTCAATAGCTCAATTAAGCTAGAATAGTGAATATCAACAAATGTTTTATTCCATCAATGATTTTATAGAGAAACTTTATCTGGTTCCATTCATATCTCAATTAGATATCAAATGTCAATTAACAAATTCCTTCAATATTTGAGAACCATTATCAGGTTTCATGAATACCTCAATTATGATAGTGAATTATCAAATATTTTATTCCTCCAATTATATTACAGATTTAGAAAAACTTCATTTGGATCGAAGCTCCGATAAAACTGATCAGTTGTTCGATCCTACGGTTAGAGTTTTCGGGGTCGATAGAGAACCTATGGGTGTACTAACAATTGATTACGGTGTTAGTAGTGATTCAGCCTACGTCACGGAAAAAGTCAGTACACACTGTTTTATTCTTGAAGGTACGTTTATTTTAAGATTTTCTTTTATTTGTTGAATTTTAGTCTTTAATAATTATGAAAATCAAAAGATGATTTCGAGAGGTACTCTAACTTAGGAATTAAAATTGATTTTATTAAAACAAATCATAGTAATAATAATTTATTTTTCAGATATACGAAGAAAGAAATGATAGAACTTGCGTTTTTTTTCAAAGGAGCAGCGCGAACTTTGGTGAAGAGTGACGTGATCGGTACTGAAATTTCGGCACCATTTAGGCTGGTAGTAGACAGCGTTGGAAATCCTACGAACCCTATGACCGAACCTGTAAATTTGCATCGACCCACCCGAATGTTCATAGCTGATGTTAAAAATTGACGAACAATCGACATCAGTTGGACTCACATTTTTCTAAAAGGTTCGTTGAAACAAAAAAAAATCGAATTCATCATTGTCATCGATCAATCTTTTTAGTGTTTCCTGTCTTCCTCTTCCACATCCATAAACTAAGAAACACACTAAGGTCAATGCCTCTTTACCTTCGTGGCTACACTCTCTCACCACAAGGGAAATAAAGAAATGCCATTCCTTGTATTCTCCTGAGGTAAACAACGAAACCTCGAGCATTTGTTCTAGTAAAACCGGAAAGAAGAAAGTTTAAACGAATCAGTTTATTTGGGTGGTCACATTTCTTTTCCAGGGAATGATAAATCTTTCTATATCGAAAACGAAGAGATTAAAAAAAAAAAATCGATTAATCTATATTTCATCAATTTCCCACGTTTACTCAGTTATCGAGAACATTAAACGTATAATAATGAGGATGACCTGATGAAATAGTGAATAGGTCATGAATATTCGACATGTGAACATTAAAATAACTAAACGATAAATTCTTTCGATCAATAGATAATTTGTACTTCCAATGGCGGATTCACACTATTAAAAAATAGCTCGATTAGTTGGTTTTTGAGGAATGTGATGGATATATTTTATATTTTTTTATTTCAATACATGTTTTTTATGGCCTCCAATGTTTCAGATGATTAATACTAAGCCGTGGATCGAATAATTCGCAGCCGTAATCAGTAAGAAAGGCAGAAGAAGAAAAAATAAAGAAGAAAAAAGAGAAGAATAATCGACCAATCGAAAATGAGTAAAACGCTCATAACTTTCAACAAAGTGAAAAAACTTTGCTCGAGGAGGGCAAGTGTTCGGAATGACGAATCGATTTTTCAACATTTTTCTATATTTATCAGATTTTTTGTTCAACTGCAAGTGATTTTTCAACTACATTCAAACCGAACTTTTTCACGTTTATTGCGACCGTGATTTGGAAAACAAAATGCGTCGAATATAGGTGGGATTATATTTTAATTTACTCATCCGATCCATTGAAAACGATGCAAAACTGTTGTTTTTTTTTACCCATATTACCTTGATGTACTGAATTTCTGGAAGATGCAATGAAAACATTCGATTTTTCAAATAAGTAGTGTAAAGAAATGGTATCGAAATATTATAATGCCTGCTTTTTTGTGGTATCAATAAAATGAAAATTTTTTTTATTCCACATACTCGTGATTGTTCTCAATTCAATCTATAATTATAAGCTCAATTAACATTTACCTTACCTGTTGGGATTTTTGTGAAGGAAAAATACTTGCCTACTCGAATTAGCCTTAAAACACTAACATATATTTACTCCAAACGAATAAAATTGGTTCGCATTCAGAGATTTTTTCATTTCTCAAAGGCGCTCAAGCGTCTTTGTTATATTATCTATTATCTGTTATCAATTATAAGCAACTCACGATCCGTATTTCGTATTCTACTTTACTTTGTTGTTACTTTTGTTTTCGAGGATAATGATTCAAATTCAAATTTCTCTGAAAATAAAGAGAAATTCAGAATTAAATGAAATGTAATTTGAAAGAGAAAAATGAGCTACTATAGCTGTAGGAAAAAATCTCTATTGCCCTCGAGAAAAACCAAGGCAATGTTTTTTCACTTCCAATTTCGTGAAAAAACGAGTTTTAATCGTGAAATTGGATGTCACAAGCCGAAATTCATACCCGGCTAACCATCGAGATACTCTCATGCTTTTTAGTTCCACGAAGGCAAAAGAAACTACGATTATAGAAAAAAAATCCTTACTGCCCGAGAGATAAGCCAGAGCAACGTTTTTTTACTTCAAATTCCATGAAAAAACGATCCTGAAATTGAATGTTACGCGACGCGATATCTCGGTTCCAATTCCTCGGGAATCTAGAAGTAACCATTTGAGGATTTGGGGGTTGACAGGATAGATCGAAGATCGTTTTTTCGATTCCAAGGATAAGGGGAGTTTCTTTTCCAAGGAGTTAAGTATAATTCCAAGGACAAAGGGAGTATCTTTTTTAAGGAATTAGTTTTATTATAAAAAAACTCATTAGTTATTGATTCATAATTTTATGCAAAGTGCGTAAAATTGCATGACATTGAACGATTCTTTTACGCAAAATGATTCAAGTTATTATATATTTACTTGATAATGATGCAACCGTAAAACATAATGAACCTTATATTCATACCCGTTTCAATTTCCATTGGTCACGGGTCGCATAAAGAAAGCCTTCTTTTTCGGAATAAAATGCTAGGGAGTAATCGATAAAAATTATGAAAAAATAATCAAGAGAGACGCAGCAACGGCTCGACGCCAAGTATTAAAAGCCTGCGTTACGTGAGTCCGCCGTACTCTAGTATACGCTAATATTGCTGGCTTTTTGGCTTTTATTTTTAACGTAATATTTGTAATCATTTATAAAAAAAAAATGTAATGCTGACAGGTCTCGAACCTGAAACTATGGATTCCACGGTCAAGCGCGTTACAACGAGGCTATCGTTCAACTGTGTAATGATTTTTTTTAGGAGAAACCCCTGACTCCCGCGTCTGAGGGTTTTTTTGTTTAGACAAAATACGTGATGATAGAGTGAAAATAGGGAATCCTTGCTACGTTTCAACATTTACTGACCACTCATTACCGATCGATGGTAAATCTCCCACGAAAATAATTGTGTACCTCGAAATTGAATTTTTAAATTTGCTTCGATTATGTTTTCGTTTGTAGACGATTGGAAAATTAGAAACTCGTTTGTCATATCAAGATAAAAATAAGCGTACAGTTAAGTAGGGAAACAACAATGTCGCAACGAGGATTTACGTCGATGATCAACTCGAGAGCTGTGGCTCTCAACCAATCCGTTATTTCGAAAACGAAATTCGTTTCTGATGCAGCAAACCAAGGGAGTTCGATCGCGCATTGCTATCTGTGTAGCAATATGGTATGTAATAAAAATGATAAAAAAATGTAATAAGTCATAAATAGAATCCCAAATTAGGAGGTGAGAATTCGTTTCTGACGTTTCTCTGCTGCTCCAGGATTGCATTTTGATAAAATGCTTAGACAACACAGCGTTCTTTCCACACCCTTTCTTTAAATTCAATTAATTCTCAAGTTCGACAAAATTTTAATAAAATGTATGTACTGGAGCAGTAACTTGAAGGAAAATTTAGATTCAAGAAGATTTCTTATAGGCAATTAAATCACACCTTGAATAAAAAGATATATTGAATAACAAAATTTTCATAAAATTTATGCACCGGAGCAATAACTTGAAGGAAAATTTAGATTCAACAAGATTTCTTAGGCAATTAAATCACACCTTGATTAATTAAAAAGATATATTGAATAAACAATGATCAAAGCTGAAATTCTACTGCCAAGTTTATAGTGGTGGAAGTGATGAAATTCTTCGCGCTAACGCAAGACACGTAAGCGCAAATATTTATTCTCGTACATTGATATCACTTATACCCGAATATCTCCTTCTTTTTTCAACTGAAATTGATGATTGTCAACACGTTAAATCTAGAAGCATGGATTTAAAGTTGTGAAAACTTGATTTGCTGGAAAAATTGATACACAAAATTACTTTACAAATTGGAAAACCCATTCAATTCGCAAATTCTATGGTCACCCAATTACCATCTATCTTCATGCTTCATGAGAATTATGACATTATGGATATGCATAACGAAATGAGTCAGCATGCTTCGATGGAGAATGAAAAGGAAAATCGGTACCGAGTTTTAAAAGCTACCACTTTGACGAAACTAGAATAATCGATCGAATCATTAAAAATTTGGCAAGAGCAGAGATCAGCAATAAGAAACCAAAAGTTTTAGCAATCACATAAACAACACTCCACATTAGAGCATTGTTATAAAAAATTAAACACCGACGATTCCTCATTTCTTAACCAAAAACTAATTTGAGAATAATTGATCGCGGAATAATTTCTCTAACAGCGATTGATCCAAGAACAGTTCAAAATCAAAATTTCAATATTGAATATAATTTTTTCATTCAAATTTATAAACTAAATATATTACTTTTGTGATTTCGTTCTTTTACATATACTGTTTATTCGTTTTCGTTAGTTAAGCAGAAGACTAAAAAAGCAGAGGAACGATAGGGAACGACGAGATTTCATCAACTTCAACCCATAGAATTATTTTTCACTTCATGCGTTGAAAGAAAAAGCTGAAGGTTGAAAATTTAAAAAAATCAAAAACTTTAAGGAACATGATGGATGTTTTCTGTTGTGTTTCGAACTGAATGATGCTCAAAGAAAAACATTAATATACTGAAATGATTCACGGACCACAAATTAAATCTTTCATTGACTGTTAGTACTTTCTAAATTTATGCTGGTATATATCATTTTTTTCAGTTTATTTTAGTTTTGACCACCTTCGCCACCCAAGGGGCCTTGACCGCCTGGACCACCTAGATTACCCGGATTACCTTGGCCTCTTGGGCCATCTTGACCACCCCGACGGCCTGAATTTTTTTTATGCCATCTGTGGCGCCTGGACCGCAAAGCCTCATTGGCAAGGTGATCCGCTGAGAGGTGCTGGAGTTGGTTGAGGAACTTCATCTTCAGCGTCTGCCGAACCCTCCACCCTGCTCTTGTACCACGGTCTAAAGTAGGAACAAAGAATCAACAATTTATTATTGAAAATAATAAAACAAGTATAAATATGATGATTTTCATATTGGTTTCAGTTTTGGTACAAACAAGCAGTCCTGATTACTCACGATTTGCAGGTCGTCCACCTTGCGGGCCAGGTGGTACATCTGGGGCAGGTCTTAGCCCAGGTTGCTGCGGTGGCTGTAGTGGTGGTTCTGGTGGTAGTTCCACCGGTGCCTCACCTGGTTGCCTTCCTTCAATTCTTTGCGGTGGTGCCGGAAAATTGTTGGCAACACCACCAACCAACTCTACCTCGTCACGCTCAATGTTTTGTTGCATATTGCTTGGAAATAAAAAAAAATAACATTTAATTTGATTTAGGACATTCACGATTTATACTTTTACAAAAATTTGAGGCTTTGTTGGAAAATCGTAAAGTTCGCAACGTCAGCACTACGCTGAAACATTACAACGATACCCATCTAAGCAGAGCCTTAAACTTTTTACGCATTTATATGCACCATAAGTGCAGAATAGTGCAGAAAGTTCAGCCGGCGTGAACAGATCAATTAATGAGAATCGGGTCGAACTATGATTAGTTCATATAATAAATTAGAAAAAAATAAAGATGCACAAGCAAAATTTGAAAATATACTTACTACCTTTTGGAACGACTGCAGTGATGGAAATGGTTTTTGGGCGCCAGAGTGGTCATATAACTCAAACTAAAGAAGATTTTTATTTCCATGAGATGGCGTTCCGCATCATGAACACCTACACTCCCGTTAGATGGCAGCGGTAAAGATAGGGTCAAAATATCTCCGTGCAATTTTTCTGCCTTTAAATAAAAGGAATAGGTTGTATTTCTTCGCGAATAATTTATAACTTTTTTTTTTATATCCTGATATAATTTTATTTCTTCGTGATCGTGATATGAATAAGATTTTTTTACTTTTCAGAGGAAGTTACTGTCGGTCGGTAACGAGTAGTCAGTAAATGTCAGACCACGGCGGGAACTCCCCGGTTTCATTCGGTCACATATTTCCTCGTTTATTTTTTATTTTCAATCGTTCAGTCAATCGACAATATTTTTAAAATTCATTGAAAATTAAAAAAAAAAGCAGTTACTGTAATCTTATCCATGATATCAGCACCAGTCACTTAACGGCGCTGCGGTTGTTTTTGACAGCAACCCAAACTTTGCCCTCCTTTTTCGACTTTTTTAGTTTTTAACATAAATTATGGTCGAAAATACGTTCTAAGAGAAAATTCTTTTTCAAACATTTCCACGTTTTTTATGAATTTTCTAATTTCAATTATTAGTGGTAACATTATCAAACAAACACTCCGATTAAACTAAAAACACAGTCAAACAATTAGCGTTGAAAACAGAATGTAAAAAATCGGAATAGAGCACCAAAGTTGAATAGTTTGGCTACCCAACTCTAGCGCACAAACTCAACTCAACCCAATTGTAATTCCACTGCATAGCACAAAAAACATTTTTTCTTGCAGAATTCGTCCATGAATACCAAACTTGATTGGTTATACGTTGAAGTGTGTTGGGATTCTTTGTTTATCACTTAATTATTTTAAAAAAATTTTGAATAGCTGCTTTTATCTTGAGTCCCCTCAATCCGATGCTAGTTGTAATGTTCGATGAGTAGCCGCTTATCGGAAAAAGTCCGAACTAATATGAAGAGTCCGTGCGAGTAGAAGTTTTATATGCTATGGTTAATTTGATTGTTATAACATTCAGTGTAAACAACTCGTGTAAGCATTTTCGTCCTTTTCGTGAATTATAAATCCGCATTTTTGTTAAAATAATCCTCAATTTTTTCTTCTTTTAGACGCCAGTGATAGTGATAAGTGCTTTTCGTCGATATAAGCTTCAATTCGTCGTGGTTGTGTACGGTTTTGGGTAGGTGTTTTTTCAATTATTAGTGGTAACATTATCAAACAAACACTCCGATTAAACTAAAAACACAGTCAAACAATTAGCGTTGAAAACAGAATGCAAAAATCGGAATAGAGCACCAAAGTTGAATAGTTTGGCTACCCAACTCTAGCGCACAAACTCAACTCAACCCAATTGTAATTCCACTGCATAGCACAAAAAACATTTTTTCTTGCAGAATTCGTCCATGAATACCAAACTTGATTGGTTATACGTTGAAGTGTGTTGGGATTCTTTGTTTATCACTTAATTATTTTAAAAAAATTTTGAATAGCTGCTTTTATCTTGAGTCCCCTCAATCCGATGCTAGTTGTAATGTTCGATGAGTAGCCGCTTATCGGAAAAAGTCCGAACTAATATGAAGAGTCCGTGCGAGTAGAAGTTTTATATGCTATGGTTAATTTGATTGTTATAACATTCAGTGTAAACAACTCGTGTAAGCATTTTCGTCCTTTTCGTGAATTATAAATCCGCATTTTTGTTAAAATAATCCTCAATTTTTTCTTCTTTTAGACGCCAGTGATAGTGATAAGTGCTTTTCGTCGATATAAGCTTCAATTCGTCGTAGTTGTGTACGGTTTTGGGTAGGTGTTTTTTCTCTTTTTTCGAAATCAAATCATGTACGGTTTCATAATTCGATACGAAAAAATACACTAATATACTAATCAATGGATTGACGAAATTTTTTAGACAATTACAGAATCACATAGACAATTGAACTCAGATGTACGGAAATAATTTTCTTCTTTATGGGAAAAAGATATGAAAAGCGTTCCCTTATATTGAAAAAGTAATTCAAATAAAAAAGGATTTTGTACACACTGTCCAAGCTAATGGCAAAATTGATTTGTTCAAATGGATTTATATGTGATTTTTCTATCTTTATGTCTGAATATGGGAATTACTCATTCGCAGGTAATCTGACCCAGGCGCTAAAATATCTAGGAAGGAAAATTAGAGGTTTTTAAAACATAACACCAACGTTCAATGTAATCAATTCCTCCACAGATCAGCAAAGGTAATATTACATATTTTTTCTTTCAAACTTGATTATAAAAATGCAATCAACCGAACACTATATACTCATAATCTAAAACCCTTACCGGTTCAATGGATAGAATATCATGTCAAAGACTCTACCGAGTCTCTTGACAACAGACTGCTGTATTCAATGGGTTAATGATCATGCGGTTTAGATTGAATACGTTATTGATTCGATATCGATTACAATTTTCATAAAAAATATAGAATCGTTCTGTCATCGATGAGTTATTAATGATTAAAAAGTTTGCAGCAGAATGCTTTATCGCTGCTATCTCATACAATGAGCGCTCATACACTGAGTGCTGGTTATAAACAAACTTGTTAACGAATGGATTGCCGCTGTCCCATGCACAGAGTGCCCATTCACTTTTTCTAATGGCGGGTTAAGAAACTCATTAATAAATGAATTATAGTGGGTTACAAAACTTATCGATAAATGAACTGAAAGATTTTCAATATTGAATGCATAGAATACAGATTTTGATTCCAATACATATTGGAAAAAAGAATGTGAGAACTTTTTTTCCAATGTATTGATGAGTAAACGGTTTTGATTGAAATGCTATATTTCTTCTGTTTCTATATTCTGTATTTATAATTAGTCTGAGTAGTACGAAAATTATGAGTTTCATATTCCTTACTTGAAGGTCCTTGCTTTAAGTGATGATTTCTGTGATAAAAACTATCCTATGTTCTTCCGCGGGACCCAAACTATTTCATACTAAATTTGATCTAAATCTGTTTGGTTGTTTAAGCTTGAAGAGGTAACAGACAAAGTTACTTTCGCATTGATAATATTATATTAATAAGTTATAAGTTGGGATTGCGCGTGAAGACACTTATTAATAAATGAACTAAGTTCTGTTTAATGGATCATAGAATACGCATTTCAATTCCAATACAAGGAATTTTAATGTTCGGTATGTTATCATTCAGTATGGAATTTTGCTCCGATTTTATGGAATTAATAAAAACCCATATCGACAGATTTGAATAATCTGACAGTATGTATAAATTATTATTCATTATATTCATGATGTTCCGTGCTTAAGAGCTCATTAAATAAAATTAGAAATTCATTTTAATTAGTAACTTATAAGCAATAATCTACATTTTGATTGGATTGGCTACAGGGGGTCCTAAATCTTTATATGAAAATAATCGTGTACTTATAATTGATAGCAAGGAAGGAGTTGTTGAAAATAAAATTTTCGACGTCGAAAATTATTGAAAAAAAACAATTGTTGCGTTTTCATCCGAATGAAACTCAATACGAAACTTAATCGAAATGGAAATCTGGCACTAAGGCCTTAAATTTCAGTTGCCAATGTAAGGGAAAAATATTGGAATAGAAAAACAACATTATATCCTTGAATTGATTTCAAGTCCACGAATCGTGATAAACAAATTCGTGCGAAAATGAGATCTGCACAATTCATCTCAATATATTATTTTAATCACCTGCTGCGACTGATATTTTTTGGGATACATTTGAATGAAAATTGGTCGAAATGGAGGAATGGTTTTTATAGCGTGTCGATAAGAATCAATTTGTACAAAATTTAAACTTAAAAATGTTATTTTATCGATTACGATTGATATAAAAATAAAATATGGTTAAAATGGCAAAAAGAGACTGTTTCGTTTGAATGAATTTTCAGCGATAAACTCTATCAAATTTGTGGGTACTTCATAGACTATAATCCATTTTTCCCGAGATGAATCGGAATGTAAAATGGTGAAAACGAAAAAATGACTTCATAAATCGAAAAGAACAAATCTATTGGAAATTCAATTTTCCTCATAACATTCGCTTCGTGTACTTTGTTGTCTGCGTTTTATAACACCTATGTTCCATCATCAATGTAAATTAAGCATTTGCTCGAGGACGGGTATTCAAGGATCGATGACGAATGAAGTATTCAATTTTCCTCATAACATTCGCTTCGTGTACTTTGTTGTCTGCGATTTATATAAAAAAAAACAAACATTTTGAAGCTTTTCCATAATCAATAATATAACACCTATGTTCCATCATCAATGTAAATTAAGCATTTGCTCGAGGACGGGTATTCAAGGATCGATGACGAATGAAGTACTTAACGTTAAAAATGCACTTTAAGGATTATTTATAAAAAGTTATGTCATTGTGGTACTCTACATATTAGAATGCAGCAGTTATTACAATTTAAGGAGCAGTGAATTATATCATTTATTATTAATAGGAAGCGAGATTAGAATAAAAAAATTCAAATCGTCTGGCCAAGTTCACGGAGGCTAGGACACTCTCCCGTTAGTCATTCGAACTATATGCTGAGCATTACGCTCGGTGTAGGATTACTATTACAGTCATATCTCGTTGCTTTTCATAACCCACTTTTTGTTTGTTAACTTATATCTTTATTTTAAACGTTATATTTGGAGGATCGCATTCCAAGAAGAAATTTTTTATTATTGCATTCTGCAGATAAAATTTGTAAAATATGTCGGGTAAGATGAATACATTTATGTTTTAAAAACATCTTAAGAGTTCGTGAAGCATTTGCTTTTATTCAGTTCTTTGGAATTTTTAAAAAATCTTAGTTCGAAGCTCTGAACAGTTTGTTCACGTAGCTCCAAAATTATGTTAGACGATTTCAAGATATTAAGCAGCGAGGAAAAAGAACGTAGACTTTTGAAATTTGGAGGGGTTATTTATTGGTATTTCACCTCTATGACAGAATTTTCTAACTCTGATATCTCGGGTAGATTCGATGTTAAACTGCTCCACAGGAACCCATGTGTTTCTCTATAGTCTCCACTATTCCGGAGGATTGATTTATCTGAGATCCAAAAACCAAAGAGCATTTCAATTTGTGAAGCAGTGGCTATCGCCTGAACTAAAATCATACGGACATATTGAAAATTGAAGAATTTTCGCGCTTTGAAACACAAAAATTTGATTTGTTTTCCAAGGCGTGAAAGTTCTTCAATTTTTATATTTCCGTATGATTTTAGTTCAGGCGATAGCTACTGTTTTATAAATTGAAATGCTCTTTGGTTTTTTAGTCTGAAATAAAACCCATCTCCGGAATCGTGGAGACTATGGAGAAACACATGGGTTCCTGTGGAGTAGTGTAACATCGAATCTATCCGATTCAACTATATCTATTTTGTGATAACATCCTCCAAATTTCAAAGGTCTATGTTTTTTTTCGCCACAAAAAAATTATGAAAAAACCCCAAATGATCCGGCTGCCATACGAAGTGACCCCCTTAATAAATATCACCTGTAATTTCTCAACGAAAAAAACGCGCTTCTATAGCAGATCGAACGAAACAGTAAAAAAAAAGCAAAATAAATCTTGTAAAAAGTGTCGGATTATTTCATCAGTTTACTTGCACACACACATACAGATGGAGCTAATTAAAGCATATTAAAAGAATATTATTCGATGAAAAAAATACACGTGTTTTTAATATCACACTACATTTTTCACGACTCGAATTAAGGTTCCGGTCAAAAGTACTCTAACAAGGAAAGTCACCTTAGTGTACCCCCACAACCTGGGTTGAAAAAATTACATTTTGTAATTCACATTTTTTTTTGTTTTTTTTTCACAGTTTTCGTTTGATATCTCCGTAACTAAAATAGATACGGCAAAAGTTTGAATGGCAATTTATTCAATTTTCAGTGCTTTGCAATAATATATAATCGTTAATTGTATAGCTTTTTATATTCATTTTCATTTTATTTTTATAAAAAAACGTGTTTTTTTGTACATTTTTCTCTACTTTTCCATGGTAAACCTAATTATTCCGATTCGAAATTCAATCATATTAATCTACATTGGTTTTTTCCGACACAAGAGCTCATTAAAAGGAGTCAATTTTTTCAAACGCAAAATTTTTTATCAATTTCAACTGATAACATGTTTTCATCAAAGTATGAGGTGGGTTTCTTAAAATACGTTTTATTTTTCTATGATATCCTATCTATTGTGTTAAACACTGATATATCAGTAAGGAATAAGGCTCTAAACTAAAATAGATACGGCAAAAGTTGAAATGGCAAATTTATTCATTTTTCAGTGCTCTGCAATAATATGTAATCGTTAATTGTATAGCTTTTAATAATTACATAAAAAAACGTGTTTGTTGTACATTTTTCTTTATTTTATCGTCGAAAAAGTTTTTACTTTACCTGAAAATAAAACAAGATTAGAAAAATTGTCAAATATAAAATGAGTGTATCCAGGTATGCGTTCTACTCTTGCCTTAAAATACTCATGAATCATTTACCTTTAGTTTAGTTTTGTGCATCCATTAATTGTAGTACAAGCGAATAACTATCAGATGATGTTTTCCATTTTATATAAAACTTTATTCAATATATATATTTCCATATTATTTCCTAGAAACCTTCAATTCATGTATTCTTGTTATTACGATGTCTAGGACACATGACAAGTAGAATAGAAAACCCTGCCATGCACTTATTAGTTCATTTACCTTCGTATTATAGAATCATTACAATAATGATACTCCTCAAAGAAATGTTTGAGACACAAAGTTTTTTGCACCACGCACATGTTATAACAGCTAAATCACCACACATGTGACATCGTGGTTTCGAATTATCTCCAAAACCAAACATCACAGGATTAATAAATTCAGGGGGTACTTTTTCTATATAGCCACTTTTGTACCATGCATATTTAAATATATTAACATAACGTGGAGAAGACAGTTGATTGTGAACAAGTGACTGCAGTTTAATAATGTTATTCCTTAAATGTAGATTTATATCGCTACAGGAAAGAATAGCTATGTCTGAAAAGTGCCTTACAAAATTTTTCCATATTCGAAAACCAAACACATCTAATGGTTGTATTTGTCCTGTTGTTTCTATTGGAATAATTTCTAATACAATTTTTTCATGAAGAGGAGTTACTTCATTAACTATCCCTGGACAGTGTCCACTTCAAGAGTCGATCAAGAGCGCTCTGCTGTCACCAACATTCGGAAAATAGATTTCTGTTAGCCACTCTTTGAAATGATCTGTCGAAAAAACGAAATATTTAGTATGATTTGGTTTGCTATATTTAATTTGCCGCCCGAATATATAACTTGAATAGTTCGTACCTGATGTTAACTTTCCCGATTTTGATGCCGAAACAAAAACGTTTCTGGGTTTAAACAACGTTTTTTCTACACGTGGGCCAAAGTCACCACCGATTTCTTTTATTACAAGATATAACGGTGAAAGTAATTTTCCATCGGCCGATATCATTGGTTGAATCGTATACGAATGGGTTGTCGAAGATATGTACTAAGCAACGCATTCAATCTCTTTTGATCCTTGGTTTGCAAGAGTGCGACCGGAATGCATTTCAAATTGGAATCCACTTTGGTCCGAATTATAAATGTTTTCCAGACCAATGTCGTTGATAACAGATTTAACGTTATTTATAAACTCTTCAGCCGTTTTTGCAAGATTTTTTGAGTCTTTTAACCCAATTTTTTGATGCTTTGAATCGTGCATCGGAATTCATGAAATCTTTATGTGCGGTCAAAGCCCATCGTTGCAAATCAATATCATATATGATCTTGCCACATTCAGTTGCTTCAGTGAAGCGATTTAAAGTATATTGAGATATTTTATTCAATCCCACCTTTATTTATTTGATGAGCCCAACGCTTTAATTGTGTTTTAGAAATTACTTTTCTAAAACGATATGCCACCGTACGAATATTTAAATTTTTTGTTTTTTCACTTCTCCAATACTCCACAGCTTTCTTCTTGTAATCAAATGAGAGTTCATCTTCATTTTTTGTACAATGAGATCCATCTGCTTCATCGGATGAAATTGAATCCCATTCCAATTCACTATCTTCTACACTTTCAGGCTCATGGTGTTTGAATTGTTCTTGAAAGTGTAGAGTTTCGTCTTCTTCAATTTCAATTCCCGTGTATTCGTTAATGCTTTCAATTAAAAACTCTTTAATGGTATTGGCTAATTTCATTTCACTTTCATTCACCGGTGTTTCGGGCAAATTCATCGTCATAAAATAAGTCGACAAAATATGTATGACATTCATTGGATTGATATGCATTTTTAAAAAAGTTCGTAGTATTCAATACGTACTCAACAATGCACACCTATGATCAGAGAACCTTAGAGAACGGGAACCGCTTTAAAACTAACTTAAATGTGACAACAATGAGATTATATAGAGTCTGATCTTTTACTGATATATTACTGTTTAACACAATAGATAGGATATCATAGAAAAATAAAACGTATTTTAAAAAACCCACCTCATAGTTTGATGAAAACATGTTATCAGTTGAAATTGATAAAAAAATTTGCGTTTGGGAAAATTGACTCCTTTTAATGAGCGCTTGTGTCGGAAAAAAACCAACCAATGTAGATTGATATGATTGAATTTCGAATCGGAATAATTAGGTTTATAATGGAAAAGTAGAGAAAAATGTACAAAAAAACACGTTTTTTTATAAAAATAAAATGAATAAAAAGCTATAAAATTAACGATTATATATTATTGCAAA
This sequence comes from Venturia canescens, assembly GCF_019457755.1. Classification (NCBI taxonomy): domain Eukaryota; kingdom Metazoa; phylum Arthropoda; class Insecta; order Hymenoptera; family Ichneumonidae; genus Venturia; species Venturia canescens. Next base: position 18,936,297 of record NC_057426.1, read on the forward strand.
GCACTGAAAAATGAATAAATTTGCCATTTAAACTTTTGCCGTATCCATTTTAGTTACGGAGATATCAACGAAAAACGAAAAAACGACCGATTTTGAGGAATTAATTTCACCCCTTAAATATGCGAGTGGGCAGCTAATTTTTTGTGAGTGTTTATACTTTGATGTGAACTACAAAATGTAATTTTTTCAACCCAGGTTGTGGGGGTACACTAAGGTGACTTTCCTTGTAAGTTAAAGAATTTTTAAGAATTATATCAAATAATAAGGAAATGAATCACAGCAGAATTCCTTCCTTTTCAAATGAGGTTATGAATTGATATACTTCAACCAAAACAGTGCCAAAAATATAAATCCAAGACAAGTTGCTAATTCCCTTGGTCATTTTTCGCAGATAGTGGGAGTGTATATGTCACGATTTTCTGTAAAAATAGATAGAAGAACAATGTATTATACGTCTTGTTCTACTCATCTGTGACAGTTTTAATTTTTCTTTTTTGCAGATTATTCCTACGTTTGAAGACATCTCTTGGAGAGATTTTCTTCCCTCCCTTTCCCCACTTCTCCTCTTTCCTGTTTTTCCACTTAAAAAAAAGCTGCTTCGTGCGCTATATAAAAAGCTGCTTCGTGCGCTATATAAAAAGCTGCTTCGTGCGCTATATTGAAGGCTGCTTCGTGCACTATATAAAAAGCTGCTTCGTGCGCTATATCAAAAGCTGCTTCGTGCATTGTATCGCAAGCTACTACGTTCGCTATAACGAAAATTTCTACTGGTGTTGTATGGGAATTCGCTGTTAGCTATTAACAACAACAATTGTCTATTCCTAATATGGATATGAAAAAATTAAAATTCGAAGATCGAATGATCATATCCAGAGGAGAGTGGCTCACTGGAGATCATATTGACACCTTTGGCCGGATTTTAGCGAAACATTCTTCATCTGAATTTGTGATGCAAGAAACATGGAAGGTACAATTGCCCCATAATATTACTGAAGAGAGGGCTGATCATAAATTCATTCAAATTTTGCACAGTTCAGAAGGAATCAACAATAGAGGGGGGCATTGGGTGTGCGCTTATTACGATACCCGCTCCATTTTTATATTTGATTCCATGAACAAAAAAAAGTTACATTCACATCATAAGTTGTATCTTCAGCGTCTGTTTCCGAAATATTCGTTTGATCGACAACCTGTTAAATTTCCAGTCGTGACAAATCAACCGAATTCGAACGACTGTGGAGTATTTGCTATTGCTTTCGCAATAACGCTTTTTTTTGGTGTAAAACCAGAAAAAATTGAATACGATGTGAAAAAAATGCGTCAACATTTGTTACAAATATTTGACACAGGGTTGATTAGTCATTTTCCGCGCATAGTTAAGGAAGGCGATTCTGTCAATATATGCTCATTGGAACAACTGAAAAAACGGAGACAAAAAGTATTGGGAAATATTATTCGGCGAAAAATTTCTAATCAGCATTTGCAAGGAAAGAACACAACCAAAGATCATGATGGTGTCAAGAGGAATATAATGAAACAAGAACCGACTATTATAGGCATAATAAACCACGTTCCTCACGAACTTAATCTTGCGCAAGTAGCGAAGAATTGCGAAGTCTCCAGTTTTCAACCGGTGACTTCTACTGAGACTAATAAGATGATATATAAGTCGAATAAAAAGATCTTAATCGACCCGAAAATTGTTAAAAAAGGTGAAACCTTCGACAATATGAATGGTAAAAAATGTTTAATCAACACTATAATAAAAAACACTACTGTTCCACTGGTTATTAACCATTGTGATGACAGGAATGAGTGTAAGCAATCGATTTTAATAGATTCTGTAGTTGTGAATCATCAGCAACTATCAAATGTTCCGCCTTCGGTTTGTTCTTCGCATATTATAAAAAAACAAAAAATGACAACGGAACAATGTAAAAAGCGAAAGTATCCAATGTTGAATGGTCCGGTACTTCCGCATTCCCCAAAACGCCGAAAGCTTGTAGGTAAAAATAAATCTTGTGCAGCTAAAAAAAATCACCGCGAAATTCAACAGTGCATCGATATTAAAATTAAGTTACAGAAGGCAAAACAATTATCCCGGAAGTATTACCGAATTCGTGAAAGCAATGATACTATAAAATTATCGAATACTAGAAGAGAGTACGTTAATCTATTAATGAAAAAATTACGTTCGCATTCGTTGGATCAATGTCTCTTCGAAGCTGAGTGTATTATTAAATGGAATTTAAGACTTAGGGGTAAAAAGATTTTCGCCCTCAAGCAAGCGCTGCAAAAGCTAAAACGTAGAGCTGAAATTTGTTTAACGCTCCAATCAGCCGTATTAAACTGTGATATTAACAGTAGAACAGCTGCTCTATGTGGCTCGAATAGGAAGCATACAGCACCGTCTGAACCTTACTATGAAGAAACTGCTTACGTTCATCCCAGAAAAATCACCGAACCTATTGCTTTGGATATCAAATCTAAAGCAACGAATGTTCTTCCGTTAATTGTTACAAAAAAAACTCGCCGTGGTTTTCGAGCGTGGAATTGTTCTGAGCATTGCAGAGTTCCAGATGAGATTGTTTTGAATAAGTTTGAGAAGTTTCTGACCATCATGCGTGATATATCAGTGCGTAGATTGAATAAAGTCTTACCTAAAATTCGCAAATGTACAGTGAAACACACTGATAATATGTTGGGACATAGCCAAGCATGTTATATACAGCCTTCTCTATGCGAATCGTTGTTATTATCTTTAGAATTCTTATCACCACATTTTCCACTAGTGAGGTTGGTGAAGCGATTATTTTATACTGTATCAGCATTGCTCCAAAAAGTGATGCAGATTGATATTGTATTGAATACGACGGATGTTGCAAACTTGCAAAAATTTGCGGAAGAAGCAAAAGAAAATGCAACACATTTCCAACATACCGACGAAATACTTTTAGACGAAGATGCCATACTTCACAAGTATGCAGACGCATTCCGATCTTTTCAGAAAAAAGCTTTTAATCTTCCACATTTTCCTTGCCTTTCGTGTCAAAAGCTTTGTTGCTTGACCGATGTCAGGAAACTTGATAACTTACGCGTCGTTCCGGTTGGAAAGATTTGGGAAGATTTGAAGCTGTTCATTGCTAGTCATAAAGATTGTGATTCAGAATATATCTGTCAGTATTGTTTAACCAAGCTTCGCGCTGGTGTTATACCTCCCACATGCGTTCTTAATAATTTATACGTTCGACCTACACCTACTCCACTTAAAGATTTGAATGAATTTGAAAAAATTTTGATCCAGAGGGCAAAAGTATTTCAAACAGTAGTGAAGATGGGTACTGTACACAAAAAAAATATACCACACCGAAAAATGTTAGTTAAAGCTCAGGGGCGAGCTTTCCACTTGCCTTTACCGTTAGAAAAAACATTGGAAAAAATTTGTCCTCCGACCAAAGCAATTAATTCAGATCATGAACTATACATGTTAGTACGTGGCGTTCCAACTAAGAGTAAAAAAGTTTGGGAATCGATTGTGAACAAACAAAAAGTATTTCGCGCCCTTTTGACTCTGAAAGAACACAATATCCTATACGGTGAAATAAATTTACCAGAGCGATATTCAGATTTGCTGGACGCGGATTTACGTGAAACTGAATTCCAAATATCCCAAGAATGTGACAGTGATGAAGATGTTGATGACCCAGATATTAAGCTTGTTGGACGAGAAAAACAAAAGAAACAAGGGGACGGTATTCAAAAAGTAGGTGTAAACAAGAAAATCGATGGCCGCGCAGCGGCTTTGTTGACGCAAATGACACCATCTGATTGTTATTATGAACAGTACACTATTCAAAGAATGCACGCTCCGAAGGAGAATAAAACTGCCACAGAACTTTATCAGATGTTGAAGGTTCACGCTGAACCATTAGATAACCGATATAAGTTGTTGGATTTATTATGTTTTCCGTGCGAATATCCTAATGGTGTTAATGGAGAATATGAAGAAAGGCCTGTCCATCTTTCCTCATTTGAATATGCTAAAGTCCGAATTTTGTCACGAAACAATCAATTTCGGTTAAATCAACAATACTTGTTTTTCCTTTTGAATGCTCAAACTATTCGACAATTATCGAGTGGTATATATCATAAACTTAACGTTACCGATGGACGCGTGCGATATACTTCTGCTTCTTACTTGGATCAATTGAGAAAAGGGGAGCTGGAAGGAAATTTATCAACAATATTTTCTAAACTTCCGAATACCGAACAGTATTGGAAAAAACCGCGTAGTGATTTGAATTGCATGCTCTTTTATTATGGACCTCCAACGTGGTTTTTTACATTGAGCCCGAGTGAATGGCAATGGGATAGACTTTCTGAATTTTTACAAGAAAGGAACCCCTCAGTTGGAAGCGGAAAATCAATGAGCGAACTCATAGCTGCCGATCCCATATCAGCTGCAATATTCATTGATAATGAATTCAAAGCAATGGTAAAATTCCTCGAATCAGATGACCATCCCATCGGAAAAATTATACATTTTGTTATAAGGAGAGAATATCAGGGAAGAGGTATGGTACATTTCCATTTTCTTATATGGATAGAGGGTGCCCCTGTTCTCGGAAAAAACTCGAAAGAAGAAGTCTCTGAATTCATCAAAACGTATGTGACTTGCAGAATACCGAATCCTGATATTTCACCCATGTTGTATCGTAGAGTTACTACCCATCAATATCATCATCACAATTCCTACTGTATGCGTAGCAAATCAGTAGGAGTAAAAGATAAGGGTAGTAGTCGTAAAGTTTGTCGATTTGCATTTCCGAAACCGGTCACTAACGAGTGGATTATCAGAGATGTTCAAACATCCATTGCTGGACGGCGAAAGTTAAAGTCTAAATGCCAATTGTATGATAATCCTCGTAGTCTTGACGAAGTTAATATAAATACATTGATGGTCCCTCGTTTGCTAATAAATCCATCCATAAAAAAACTTTAAAAAAAATTTTCTTTAAAAATACAGTACAATTCGAAAAAAATTTCACAAATCTAGAAAAAACAGTATGTTTAAAAAAAAAATATTCTGTATCTATTTTTTAAAGTTCAAAAAAATCAAATAACAAGTAAAAAATAAAAAACCGAAAAATCGCGTTTGAAATCATTATGCAAACCGATGTCTCATCCTTCTTATTTGATTCGAACAGCTAAATCAATTGAAAAAAATTCCATCTAATTTACGTGCAGCATTAAAATTTATTATATCAATTCGAGGCCAAGTATTTTCTAATGAATTGAAAAAAGTTACCACTTGAATTACGTGCAGCATTAAAATTTATAATATCAATCGGTGGACAAGTATTTTATTAGTAACTCCAAATTTTGACATTATTAAATTCTTCTAAGAAGCTTTTAAATCCAAATAACTCACATGAAAGCTAGTCATATGTTACTCTATGGTGGCAGAGACTTATAAGAAAATCAATTCTTCTCAGACTTTCAGGATCCTCTGGTATTATTCACAAAATTTGACGTCGATTGGATCGATACAAATTATGTTTACATATGTGTTAAAAGTACTTGTCCGGCCCATCACTTTCCGTTTAAATTGTTCATCCCAATAATAATCAGTGCTTCTCTAGAACTGATGGATCGCAAGTATCCATGCAGAGGGAATTGAGAGAATTATCTTCAAGTAATTTTTACGTAATTGCACTAATTTAATAAAAAAAGCAAAGAAATTGTTCCGAAATATACAAGGGATATTATTGTGCATTGATAAATGAAAATAATTGTACATAATATATATGTACAAGTTTAAAAAATAACTCTCCAGTTTGTATTCAATGACGGCAATTTTTGCTTCTCACTTATTCATCCAGCGAACGAATTCCATTCGGAATAAGAACTAACCTATACTATTATTACGAACATTAAACTAATAATGAATCGCATTTCAATAAATGTTTAACCGGATTCTGCCATACAATTCCATTTTTTCATGAATGATTTTTATTTAAATGAATAGTGATGGGCCGGACAAGTACTTTTAACACATATGTAAACATAATTTGTATCGATCCAATCGACGTCAAATTTTGTGAATAATACCAGAGGATCCTGAAAGTCTGAGAAGAATTGATTTTCTTATAAGTCTCTGCCACCATAGAGTAACATATGACTAGCTTTCATGTGAGTTATTTGGATTTAAAAGCTTCTTAGAAGAATTTAATAATGTCAAAATTTGGAGTTACTAATAAAATACTTGTCCACCGATTGATATTATAAATTTTAATGCTGCACGTAATTCAAGTGGTAACTTTTTTCAATTCATTAGAAAATACTTGGCCTCGAATTGATATAATAAATTTTAATGCTGCACGTAAATTAGATGGAATTTTTTTCAATTGATTTAGCTGTTCGAATCAAATAAGAAGGATGAGACATCGGTTTGCATAATGATTTCAAACGCGATTTTTCGGTTTTTTATTTTTTACTTGTTATTTGATTTTTTTGAACTTTAAAAAATAGATACAGAATATTTTTTTTTTAAACATACTGTTTTTTCTAGATTTGTGAAATTTTTTTCGAATTGTACTGTATTTTTAAAGAAAATTTTTTTTAAAGTTTTTTTATGGATGGATTTATTAGCAAACGAGGGACCATCAATGTACTTGTCCCAACCTTTTTTTTCCTAGGGGAAGTTTATGGTTTGATATCACGTATTTTTTCTCTAAAGTTCCTTATTTATGTTCAGTTGACTATAGGATTTTAGTTTAAATTTCTACGAATTATTTATGATTTTCGGCTTATAACGTTGGTTTTCACGAAAAAAGACCTATTTTTCGTCAAAAATGTACTGCAAATATTTCGTCACAGGTCTGTTCTTGGACTTTGGCAATTTTTTTCCTTTAACTCTAATATGTTTTGTCAATTAGGAACCCAAGAGCACGGTGGAAAGCAGGTTGGAGGTCGAGATATGTTTTTCGGCTTGTAACTTTGGTTTCCACGAAAATAGACCGATTTTTCGTAAAAATTGTATTGGAACTATTTCGATAGAGGTTTGTTCTTGGACTTTGGTGATTTTTCTCCTTGTCTTTTAATATGTTTCGTCCATTGGGAACTCAAGAGCATGGAGCAATGCGTGTTGCGGCCCGAGATGTGATTTTCAGCTTATAACGTTAGAAAAAAGAAAGGAAAAGAGGAAAGATAGATCAAATTCAAGACTCAACAAATCCAACAGAATTGGCCATTTTTAAATGTCGCTTTTGCATTCTGAATCTAGACATTTTCGTGTATTCCAAAACGTACCCCCGACGAAATATATTTCCAAAGTTTGCAAGTGGCCGCTGCGATCCAATTATCTACAGTTTGATAGTTGCCGAAAAAAGGCACCTGAAAACATTTATTATGTTAGAACTCAAAGAAGCAAAAAAAACTGAGCGTACTTAATTCAACAGAGCAACGGAATTCAAAGACGTTTAAGGTACCTGCATTGGTTGTGGAGGTAAACAATTTAATTTCAGGATAATTTAGAAATAAATTTAGAAATTCAGAAATTCAGCATAGAATTTAGAAAAAGGAAAATTAAGTTAATTAGTAAAGCTGAAGACTTTTGGGATGAATTTTTGAGATTATATGTTACGGTTGGAGTAAAAAATTTAAATGATGGGCACACATGCTGCGACACAAACATATGAAAGTTTGCAGGTATTCGCTCCATACCGCAGTATTGGCACACATGCTGCGCCACAAAAATATGAAAGTTTGAAGGTTTTCGCTCCATACCACAGTAATACATTTTCAATACTATTTGAAAAGAAACACCTTAAAACTTGCTGAACAAAGTTCCATTACATATTACCATAATCAAAGATAAGGGCTGATCCGTAGCATATATATTGATCCACAGAAATTTCAGAGTTCGCAGATATCTGCTGCGGTTCAATGTATCTGCGCAATGAGCTTCGAAGACAGCAATTTCAAATCTATCGATAAATGAGCAACTGAAGACTTTTATAATCAATTTTTTACTTCATATATATGTTACGGTTAGAGTCAAAATGTAAAATGAATGGCACAGTATATAAATTGTATAGTTTGCAGATTTTCGCTGTATTTCAATGATCCGAATCTACAGCATTATAATGAAAAGTTGTCAAAAGTCATGATGTTGCATTAAAATGACATAGCGCACATTGCATTCAGAAATTCTGTATATTTCCATAGATGTTGGCAGGCATGATATTTGATCGTATCCAAAACTGAGCAACTGCAGACTTATCATAATGAATCTTTTCACTATTAATTCCACATTTGCAGTTTGCAAAGTGGGAATACTCAACACACATGTCATTTCATAAGTTCTATTGTCAAAATTTGTGTTTACCCACTACATTCCGAAGATACGACTTTTCATATCATCAGAAAAAAAGTCTCCAAAGGCTTTCTGGAACAAGTTTCCAAATTTATCACTCGACAGACCAAGTAGAAAAAGAATAACTATACTTATACCAAGACCAGAAATTTTTTTGAAAATCTGATTTACAAAATGTGCAATTCAAGATTATGGTTAGAAACCTCTCGAATTATGTTACCACAATCATCATGAAGAAGGAGTAGAAAATCATAGGACACATATCAGGGAACGAATTAATAATATGTATCGATCCTCTGCAAACTGATGGGGTGAAAACAAGGATCGGAGAGGGCAGAGCCAAACTGAATATCAAGCAAAATATGGGAATGTTTATATATAATGTTGACACAGGAAATAAATTAGAAAACATTTATTCAAGTAAAGTTTCTAATATCATTCTAACAGTTCCGTGTGTTTTTGTTCTATTTATTCGTATGTATAACCTATTTACACATGATATATAACCACGCCAGTGACGATATATTCGCACTGGGCAATATTTTGTAATTTGGTTTAATTGAAGGATTATTTCAGTCAACACTTATTTCCAATCGAACGAAATAATGAAATCTTGAAAAGTTTCGTTGACATATGCATCGCGCATTTTTTATATTCTTTTTCACACACACATCACAGACTACATTTACGCGGCCGCTTTGATACCGGTTTAATATATCACAAATTTTAACAAAATAAATAGTAATATGGACTTCTTTAGATGACGAAAATTATTTTTCTATTTATCCCGCACGCACTTCGTAATGTCGAAACTCTGTTCATGCGATCAAAAACTGACACATGGTTTGTACATTTATATATGTATATCGATCGAATTTATGACTCCTGTTACCAGCTGTGCTGCGCCGTGTGCTACGTTATGAAGTTGACGTCAGATTTCCAATCATCAACAACTAATTTCAACAACCAATCACAACGTCTAAAAATGGATGTCGTCAGATCAAACGAATCAGAAACTCGAGAGCATCAAAGTGCCTTTGATGGTGTTTATAAATACAGACGCATAAATTCTTGAATGTGTTGGTAACTTTTGCATAATCTTGAGCCCGTGCAAAGTTTTTTCTCAGCAATTACGCCACCAATAATGCTGTTTTTGGGCTCATTCGATAGAGAATTTCTCAATTAGCTGAAAGTTCAATTTTCAAAGTCGTACATAACTCATAGGCTTCGCAATTAAAGAAAATCACATGCCAATTTTACCCCCACCACCGCGAATCGTTTTATTCAGAGAAAGTATAGTCTCGGCGAGAGCCTCGGGCCAGCAGACGACAGGGCTGTCAATGTACTTGTCCCGAGACTCTACCGAGTCTCTTGATAACTACAACCCTGCTGTTTTGACAGCCTGGGAGGGTAATATGGATATTTCATTTGTAGGAGAAAAATCGTCGGCGCTGGCTTGGTATCTTACCAAGTATTTGTCGAAATCAGAAAAAACGCATGTCGGGGAAACTTTTGAACAAATTAACAGTACGAAATCTGTAGCCAGTAAGCTATGGAATATTGGAATACGTGCATTGAACCATCGAGAATGTGGTGCACTTGAAGCAGCCGATAGATTATTGGGGTATCCGTTGTTTATGACGGATCCAGACACTGTAATAAGGTGGGTTGATATCAATATTGTCAGAAGTAGGCGAGTGAAAACCCGCAAAGTAATAGAGACCATGGACGCAGAATCTACGGATATTTTCTACGAAGGTTTGATTGAAAATTATCCAAATAGACCAATTGAATTGAACGATGTGTGTCTTTACGATTACGCAAAGTGGTATGACATTGTAAAAGCCATGCCTCAACGGAAAGACGTTGTATCAAGAGACTCGGCAGAGTCTCGGGACAAGTACATTGACAGCCCTGTCGTCTGCTGGCCTGAGGCTCTCGCCGAGACTATATTATCTCTGAATAAAACGATTCGCGGTGGTGGGGGTAAAATCGACATGTCATTTTCTTGAATTGCGAAGCTCAGGAGTTATGTCGCAATTTGAAAATTGAACTTTCAGCTAATGAAGAAATTCTCTTTCGATTGCGCCCAAAATCAGCATGATCGGTGGCGTAATTGCTGAGAAAAAACTTTGCACGGGCTCAAGATTATGCAAAAAGTACCAACACATTTACGCAGCTGACGTATCCGTATATGGGTTCAGACCGATACATACAAGGGCTTCTTGATGCCCATCATAACCAATCACCGGTAAGAATCTATCCGTCTCGACCAATCGCCGATGAGAAAGTTTCTGATAGTCCTCAATGTTTTCTTGTATACCGTCTGTTATCGTCTGTTATGTTATTATAAAGTGATTGCGATCGTAGCCTCGTGGATCAACGGTGCAAGATTTGCAAATTTCGTTTAAATAAATAAAACATTATTGGAAATAGCAGTGGATATAATCAATTTTATTTTTTTCATAAAAAAAGTTTCAATAAGTTTCGAGCCCAATTCACGACAATAATATCTATAATAAATAAAACCTCAAAAGTGGATTAATTGATCTCATACAGTGTACTGAGAGTGAGTAAAATGTTGAGAAGTGAAAACGTGAATAATGTGTGTCGTGAAAATTAAGAATTATCTGTTCTACTTCGATATCGTAATATGTACATAGATAGCAAATTTGCGAGATTTCGCGTCATGTTGACGTTTGAGGTTATGACCGCCGGAGTGCTGTTGCGTGCAGAGTGTAGAAAAATAAAAGTGGTTATTGAAAAGTGGAAGGAATCGATATTATTAATGACGTGACTAATTAGTGTTGAATAATAATAATAATAACAATGAGAAAAAAAACGTTCGTTCATTATAACCTCTAAAACGTTCTTTCCAAACAAAAATTCTATGTTGTGTAATTACATTAAAAAAAGAGGTGGATGGTTGTGTGTAAACGAATTCAAATAAATTTTAAAAAACTTTGGTCAAGTAATTCAATGTATTGTTGTCATAATTTCTTTCATTTAGTTTGGCTGTGTTCACCGGTCCCTTTTTTCCACCTCCTTAGCTTACAGTGTATTGTCATACCAATTTCTATTTGTTCTCCAGACAATACGAGAGATATTCGTATTTCTATTTTTTTATATTAATTTCAACAAGATAATTTGAAATATTTATAACAAAAAGCCTTCATGATTGCTTGTTCATTCACCCAAGTTTTGAAAAATCTTTGGGCCATGTAAATGCATAGATATATTCACTTGAGTTGTTACATGATAAATTTGGAAATTTATTTCAATAAGTCATTGGGTGCTTAATTTTCATGATATCAAAATTTGTATCTTCGAAATGCAATGAACACCTCTAAAGTTCGACAAAGTGATGAAGCGACATGTATATTGAATATTTCCAGACCATGTTTGCGATTGGCATTGTGGGTTGAAAAATTCATGTCTGTAAGTCTACACCTGATCATTTTTGGATGTGATCAAATATTTTGTCTGCGGATAACCATGGAGACATACAAAATTACAGCATTTTGCTTGCTTCAACATGCATCGTATCTGTCACTTTTTTTTTGAATGTGTCATAATAAGTTTCAAAAATGTGGTTCATGTAATTTTGAAGTGTTTTTCCCTATAGCACCAAAGTCTGTATAACTGGTACGTAGCAAGTACCTATGAACTTTGATATTTCTGTGAAATAGCAGGTATGCCAATCTTTTAACTTTTTGGATCCGACTGGAATATATTAACGAAGATATTCATTACTAAAGTCTTCACCTACTTATTTCTGAATAGATCTGAAATTACTGTCTTCAGAAACTAATGCACAGATACATGAAACAATTTTGATTTCTGTTCTCTTTCAATTGCGCTGTCTTTTTTCTTTTTAACTATGGCTCTGCTCTTTCCGATCCTTGTTTTGACTCCATCGGTTTGCAGCGGATCGATGCATATTATTAATTGGTTGCCTAATATGTGTCCTATGATTTTCTACTATTTCTTCATGCTGATTGTGGTAACGTGATTCAAGAGGTTTCCAATTATGATCATCAATCGCACATTTTGTACAACAGATTCTCAAAACAGTTTCTGGTCTTGATATAAGTGTAGTTATTCTTTTTCCACCTGGTCTGTCGAGTAATAAATTATGAAACTTGTTCCAAAAAGTCTTTGGATGCTTTTTTTGCTGATAATATGAAAAGTTGAATCTTCGGAATGCGGTAGGCAAACACAAATTTTGACAACAATACTTATGAAATGACGTGTATGTTGAGTATTCCTATTCTGCAAACTGCAAATGTGGAATTATTGGTGAAAACATTCATTACGATAAGTGTACAGTTGCTCAGTTTTCGATGCGATTAAGTATAATACCTGCCAACATCATGGAAACCTACAGAATTTCTGAATACAATGTTCGCTATGTCATTTCAACGTAACATCATGATTTTTGCCAACTTTTCACTCTAATACTATAGATTTGGATCATTGAAATACAGCAAAAATCTGCAAACTATAAAATTTATATACTGTGCCATTCATTTTATTTTTTGACTCGCACCGTAACATAAATATGAAGTGAAAAATTCATTACAAAAGTCTTCAGTTGCTCATTTATGGATGGATTTGAAATTGCTGTCTTCCAAACTCATTGCGCAGATACATTGAATTGCAGCAGATACCTGCGAACTTGGAAATTTCTGTGGATAAGTATATGTGCTAAGTATCACCCCCTATCTTTATGGTAATATGTAATGGAACTTTGTTCAGCAAGTTTTAAAGTATTTCTTTTCAAATAGTATTAAAGTTTGTATTACTGCGGTATGGAGCGAATACCTTCAAACTTTGATATTTTTGTGTCGCAGCATGTGTGCCAATTATTTAAATTTTTTACTCCAACCGTAACATGTAATTTCAAAAATTCATCACAAAAGTTTTCAGCTTTACTAATTATCTTAATTTTCCTTTTTCTAAATTCTATGCTAAATTTTTGAATTTCCTAATTTATTTTCAAATTATCCTGAAATGAAATTGTTTTCCTCCACAAGCAATGCAGGTACCTTAAACGTCTTTGAATTCCGTTGCTCTGTTGAATCAAGTACGCTCAGTTTTTTTTACTTCTTTGAATTCTGACATAATAAATGTTTACTGGTGCCTTTTTTCTGCAACTATCAAACTGTAGATAATTGGATCTCCGCGGCCACTTGCAAACTTTGGAAATATATTTCATCGGGGGCATGTTTTGGATGACACGAAAATGTCTAGATTCAGAATGCAAAAACGACATTTAAAAATGGCCAATTCTGTTGTATTCGTTGTGTCTTGAATTTGATCTATCTTTTCTCTTTTCCTTTCTTTTCACTAACGTTATAAGCCGGAAATCATATCTCAGCCCGCAACACGCATTGCTACAAGCTCTTGAGTTTCCAATGGACAAAACATATTAGAAGACAAGGAGAAAAATCACCGAAGTCCAAGAACAAACCTCTATCGAAATATTTCCAGTACAATTTTGACGAAATTTAGGTCTTTTTTCGTGGAAATCAACGTTATAAGCCGAAAATCATATCACGACCTACAACCTGCTTTTCACCGTGCTCTTTGGTTCCTAATTGACAAAACATATTAGAGTACAAGGAAAAAAATCGCTAAAGTCCAAGGAGAGACCTGTGACGAAATATTTTCAGTACAATTTGGATGAAAAATAGGTCTTTTTTCGTAGAAACCAACGTTATAAGCCGAAAATCATATTTCGGCCTCCAACCCGCTTTCCATCGTGCTCTTTGGTTCCTAATTGACAAAACATATTAAGGTACAAGGAAAAAAATCGCCAAAGTCCAAGAACAAACCTGTGACGAAATATTTCCAGTTCAATTTTTACGAAAAATAAGTCTTTTTTAGTGGAACCCAACGTTATAAGCCGAAAATCATATCCCGGCCTCCAACCCGCTTTCGACCGTGCTCTTGTGTTCCTGATTGACAAAACATATTAGAGTACAAGGAAAAAAATCGCCAAAGTCCAAGAACAGACCTGTGACGAAATATTTCCAGTTCAATTTTTACGAAAAATAGGTCTTTTTTCGTGAAAACCAACGTTATAAGACGAAAATCATAAATAATTCATAGAAATTTAAACTAAAATCCTATAGTCAACTGAACATAAATAAGGAACTTTTGAGAAAAAAGACGTGATATCAAACCATAAACTTCCCCTAGGAAAAAAAAGGTTGGGACAAGTACATTGATGGTCCCTCGTTTGCTGATAATTCCATCCATGAAAAAAACTTTAAAAATATTTTCTTTTTAAATTGTCAAAAAAATGATTTTATAAAAAAAAATACAGAACAATTCGAAAAAATTTTCACAAATCTTGAAAAAACATTATCTGTAAAAAAAACTAATCTGTATCTATTTTTTAAAGTGTCAAAAGAATCAAATAACAAGTAAAAAATAAAAAACCGAAAAATCGCGCTTGAAATCATTTTGGAAACCGATGCCTCATTCTTCTTATTTGATTCGAACAGCTAAATCAATTGAAAAAAATTCCATCTAATTTACGTGCAGCATTAAAATTTATTATATCAATTCGAGGCCAAGTGTTTTCTAATGAATTGAAAAAGTTACCACTTGAGTTACGTGCAGCACTAAAATTTATGATATCAATCGAAGGACAAGTAATTTATGAGTAACTCCAAATTTCAACATTATGGAATTGTTCTAAGAAGCTTTTAAATCCAAAAAAATCACATGCAAGCTAGTCATTTCTTACTCTATGGTGGCAAAGACTTATAAGAAAATCGATTCTTTTTAGACTTTCAGGAGCTTCTGATATTATTCACAATATTCGACGTCGATTGGATCGATACAAATTATGTTTAAATATGAGTTAAAAGTACTTGTCCGGCCCATCACTTTCCATCAAAATTGTTTATTCAAATAAAAATCAGGGCTTCTCTAGATCTGATCGAGCACAAATATTCATGCAGAGCGTATTTAGAGAGTTATCTTCAAGTAATATTTCCTTAATTGCACTAATTGATTAAGAATGGAAACGAACTGTCCTGTACTATACAAGGGATGTTATTGTGCATCGATAAATAAAAAACATTTTGCACATTAAATATGTTCAAGCTTCCAAAAATAACTCCCCAGTTGGTATTGGAATGACGGCAATTTTTACTTCTCACTTTTTCCAGCGAACGTATTTCATTCGGTATAACTAACCTATACTATTATTAAGAACATTAAACTAATAATAAATCGCATGTCAATAAATTTTCAACCGGACTCTGCCGTACAATTTCGTTTTTTTATGATTGATTTTTATTTGAATGAATAGTGATGGGCCGGACAAGTACTTTTAACTCATATTTAAACATAATTTGTATCGATCCAATCGACGTCGAATATTGTGAATAATATCAGAAGCTCCTGAAAGTCTAAAAAGAATCGATTTTCTTATAAGTCTTTGCCACCATAGAGTAAGAAATGACTAGCTTGCATGTGATTTTTTTGGATTTAAAAGCTTCTTAGAACAATTCCATAATGTTGAAATTTGGAGTTACTCATAAATTACTTGTCCTTCGATTGATATCATAAATTTTAGTGCTGCACGTAACTCAAGTGGTAACTTTTTCAATTCATTAGAAAATACTTGGCCTCGAATTGATATAATAAATTTTAATGCTGCACGTAAATTAGATGGAATTTTTTTCAATTGATTTAGCTGTTCGAATCAAATAAGAAGAATGAGGCATCGGTTTCCAAAATGATTTCAAGCGCGATTTTTCGGTTTTTTATTTTTTACTTGTTATTTGATTCTTTTGACACTTTAAAAAATAGATACAGATTAGTTTTTTTTACAGATAATGTTTTTTCAAGATTTGTGAAAATTTTTTCGAATTGTTCTGTATTTTTTTTTATAAAATCATTTTTTTGACAATTTAAAAAGAAAATATTTTTAAAGTTTTTTTCATGGATTTTATAAACTTAAACCAGGCTCGTATCTACGGAAACGCGAACGCGGATATTTGATTAATCATTATCATTATGATCCCATGACGAACCCTGAAAATTACTTTCACTCGTTGTTGTTATTATTCCAGCCATGGCGATGTGTGGCCGAGCTTAAAAACGGTGAAGAGACATATACTGCGTCGTATTTTTCAGTACATGCTAAATTGCCAATGGCCGCAGAATATCACGAGCGTTTAGCGGAAATTGCCAAAAACACGAAGGAAATGAAAGAATTGATACAGCAAAAAATTGATGAAATGGAAAAAGACCAAGAAAATCATCCCGTTTCTGATAATATTCCACGAGGATGTGATCCCATCGAAGCAGATGAAGCGATGAAAGATTTCGTCAATTTAGGCGCGAATGAAGCTCATAAAGATCTCAATATTAGAGAAATGATTGCAGAATTGAACGAAGACCAGAAACGTGTGTTTGATTTGGTTACCAGCACGATGGATTCTGATGAAATATTACGTTTGTACGTGAGCGGAGAGGGCGGAACGGGCAAAAGTTTCTTAATAAAAACCATAACCTGTTGGCTCAAGCAAATAAAAGGTAAGGATTCGGCTGTTACCGCTCCCACTGGGATTGCTGCTTTTAACATAGATGGATTAACTTTACATAGGTTGTTCCAATTGCCCGTTGAACATAATAAAACACCAAAATATAAGGAGCTGTCCGATGCAGCTTTAGAGGTTATTAGAGTTAATTTGAAGAACGTTGATCTTATAATTATTGACGAAATATCCATGGTCTCAAATATCACTTTAATGTACATTCATCTGAGACTAACAGAAATTTTTAACACCACTGATGTTGAAGATGGTTGGTTTGGTAAAAAACATATCATAGTTTTTGGCGATCTTTTACAATTACCACCTGTTCGAGAAGAACCAGTGTTCATGAAACTTTCGAAAGAGAAGGTTGAAAAATTGATTGGTTCATTGTGCAGCACAAATTTGTGGGGTAATTTATTCAAATATGACGAACTATCAATCAACATGCGTCAAAAAAATGATTCATCTTATCGAGAAATGCTCTCAAAAATACGCTTGGGTTATATAGATACCGAAAGTATACAAATGTTGGAGTCTAGAAAAATTGAATTGCTATCTTCAAATATTCCTGATAGAATTAGAGAATTGTGCGATTATATAAGTACATTAGCAACCGATGTAGTTTGCTTGATGCCCACAAATCGAATGTGTGATGTGTTAAATGAGGCAATGTTAGATCGGATTCCGTCAACAGAAATTAATTTAATAGCTGAAGATTTAATCGATAAACCATCAGTCAAGACTAGGGTTATAAAGATTTTACAACGGTGGGAAGATGACATAAGTCAAACTGCAGGGCTCGCTAGGGTGATCCCCATAAAAATCGGTGCCAAAGTTATGCTTCGACGGAATATCGATGTAACAGTAGGTCTCGTAAATGGAACAATTGGCGAGGTACTTTCAGTTTCCGAGTCATTGAATAAGAATTCAATTGAGAGAGTCACAATTAAACTCGCAAATGGTGCGCAATATGATATAGAGCGTGTGAGCGTTAAATTCGAAGTGATTGACGGTGTATACGTAATTAGGAAACAATTTCCTTTGTGTGTTAGTTATGCCATTTCATTCCACAAAAGTCAAGGATTGAGTCTAAAATGTGTTGTCATGGATTGTGGGAACCCGATATTCAGCTGTGGCCAAATTTATGTAGGTTTGTCGCGAGTTACGTCTCTTAATGGCTTACATTTAATAAACTTCGACCCATATTCGGTTCATGCTAATCGTTTATGTATTGATGAGTACAATAGGTTGAGGAATTTGTATCGACCCGATCTTGGCGACCTAAAGGTTCCAGACACTCGGGGACCTAAAACACGCGATGTCATTTGGGCCGTCCCTAAAGGAATGACCGATGTGCAAATACAAGACAGCGAAACATGTCATCGGCAGGAAAATTCTTCCATTACCGGATTTTTGAACTCTGATGGCATATCTTGTTATGCTAATACTGTCATTCAATGTATTTTCAGCTGTGACCCCATTGTGAAA
Source organism: Venturia canescens (assembly GCF_019457755.1). NCBI lineage: Eukaryota > Metazoa > Arthropoda > Insecta > Hymenoptera > Ichneumonidae > Venturia > Venturia canescens. The sequence goes on from NC_057426.1 coordinate 18,954,723, forward strand.
TCGGTTCAGAAAGCAAACGATTGTCGACCTCTGTCGATTGCATTGGAGATTAATAAAACAAAGAATAACCCCCCATTCGCTTTAAATGAAGTGCGAAAGTTTATTGGTGACAAATTCGTTCAACCCATTCAACAAGATGCATCAGATTTCTTTGATGCTCTATGTCAAGTCGTGCCATCGATCAAAAACCTTGTTCAATGTAAACTTTTGAAAAAAGTTGTTTGCAAATCCTGCGGGTATACGACAACTTTAACGGAGGAATTTAGAAATTTTTTAACCATAGATGTGTTTATTAACACGAAAACAACATTAACGCTCCAAGAAGTAATTGATCGAAATTTAGCAGAATGGAAATCAGCTGATATTCCTTGCGACAATTGTTCTGCAATGACAAGGAATGTACGATACTCTTTGAGCTCAGTGTCAAAGATATTGGTAATTGTATTAGCATTACCGGTAGTTAATGAAAAAACGGGTAAAATAACAAAAAAACAGTGTAAAATCAAGGCTGTCCCTAGCTCTAAGATAAAACTATGCGGACATACATTTAAAGTTATGAGCGCGATACTTCATCATGGTGAACATGTCACCACAGGCCACTATACCTGCATGATCAGACATGGCCGTTCATCTTGGATAAACGTTGATGATGCAACAATTAAAAAGAGAACATGGCCTGTTAATGCCAAAGATTCTTATATATTTTTTTTGATGAGAGAGTAAATTAAACATATCGTTCGGAAAATAATTGTTAGTACGTTTTATATATTTTCTTTTTACTAACGTACAAATATAAGGTCTATACTTTCATTGTATAACGCATAACCACATTCAACTGCACAGGTTCTCCTTTTTACATTTTCAGTTCACTAGAACACTTATCAGTTGACGTGTTTGGTACAGGGATAAGGAAGAAAGACACTGACCAATTTAGCCTTGAATTGCAGAGCCACGTTTCTCATTGGACGATAAATTGTGCTTAAAGTTCACCAACTCACTCATTTGATGAAATATAACTCCAGCTGTGGTAGCTAGGTAAATACGATTTTTAAAAACCGCTGATACTCTAGCCAGCATCAAGATTCATCTTTAGTTTTCATTGTTTTTTGTAGCATGTCAACTCAAATCTTATTGGTGACACTAGTCGTTACTCGTATCATCGTGCAGAGATGGTCCAGCTACGGTAGAATAAGAAACGAGTTTACAAGCGATGAGATGTGGATTAGGCCTCTCGGGGAAACCACGTTAAAAAAAACGCGCCTGGAACTTTACCCCTGTGGTGGTGCGGAAAAGAGTTCGCAATATTCATATCATACCTTCATCATGAGTATATAATCATAAAAAATAACTACAAACAGAATAATAATCTTAATCTTAAAAAATATACTAACAGAATAAACTCAAATCCTATAGCCACCAAAACAAGAATGAAGAATTCTTGAGAAAAAAAGACGTGATATCAAACCGTGAAAATTCCCCTAGGGAAAAAAAGGTTGGGACAAGTACATTGATGGTTCCTTGTTCGTTGATGACATTATAAAAAAATAATAATTCCATAAAAAAAATTATTCCATAAAAAAAATTATTCCATAAAAAAAATAATTCTATAAAAAAAATTCCATCGAAAAAACTATCCCATAAAAAAACTTTTCAACACAACAATTAAGAAAAAAATTTATAAATCACGAAATTATATAACAATAAAAATCCACCAAAAAAAAAATTCCATAGAAAAAATTATTCCATAAAAAAAATTAATTCTATAAAAAAAATTCCATAGAAAAAACTGTTCCATAAAAAAATGATTTCAACACAACAATTGAGACAAAAATTTACAAATCAGGAAATTATATTACAATAAAAATCCATCCACCAAAAAAAAAATTCCATAGAAAAAATTATTCCATAAAAAAAATTAATTCTATAAAAAAAATTCCATAGAAAAAACTGTTCCATAAAAAAATGATTTCAACACAACAATTGAGACAAAAATTTACAAATCAGGAAATTATATTACAATAAAAATCCATGAATAAAAAAATATTCAAATGAAACATGATCAAATACGCCACTCAAAAATATGGTAAATGTAACAAATAATGAAATCTCGTTAGAAAACATTTTAAACATCGATCCCACATTTTTCTCATCTTATTCTAAAGAAGAAATAACTAAATGAATTGAATAAGTTTCCATATGAGATACGTACAGCATTAAAATTTATGATATCAATTCGAGGCTAAGTATTTATTGACAATTCGGAATACTAATTCCTACGGAACACAACAGGAACTTGGGAAAAATTTCGTGAATCAAAAAAATTACCATTTAAGATATGTACAGTTGTAAAATTTATGATATCAATTAGTGGACAAGTATTTTATTATAAATTCGCAATTTAACATTATAACATTATGGTTAATATTCTAAACCAGTAGTGTAATAGTATTAGAATAATTAATTTTAATACGCATTAATAATACTCGTCCGGCTCAATTCGTTTTATGGAAATTAGAAGAACAATCGGTAACTATAAAAAATCTTGAAATCTTGCTTTCTAACAATTAGAACGATGCCAACTCATTGTTTTAATAATCAGAACATATACAATTTTGTTTGAATGCGAGTTGAAAATACTCTTCCAGCCCAAGCAACAATGAAGTTAGAAGTTAGTTTCCGACAGCAGAAACTTATAAGGAAACCGAAGCCTTCCTGTCCATGACTTTTTGCTAAAATGGCTAATCCAAAAAAATCACATTAAAGGTAAAGCCATTTATTATTCTTTGACAGTAGAGACTGCTAAGAAAATCAATTCTTCTCTGACTTTCAGGACCCCCATGGTATTATTTACTACATTCGACGTCGATTGGATCGGTACAGATTTTGTTTAAATACGTGTTAAAAGTACTTGTCCGGCCCATCACTTTTCATTCAAATTGCTCATTCAAATAAAAATCAAAGAAGAGCACAAACACTGACGCTGCGCGCTCATTTTACTTTGGACATCTGACCGGTGCTCGGTGGTACCGATTCACGGCAACAGATAAAGGCTCTACATCAAGAGACTCGGTAGAGTCTCGGGGCAAGTACATTGACAGCCCTGTCGTCTGCTGGCCCGAGGCTCTCGCTGAGACTATATTATCTCTGAATATAACGATTCATGGTAGTTTCGATATATCGAAATATATTTTTCAAGACAGAGTGCTCACTAGAATTTACTTCTCTCAGAGTTCTAGGGTACACTTGTGGCGTACTTATCTTTTGACGCTCAATTTAACGAGTTACAATTGTGTACATGATCATAACAAAATGGAATTGTATAGCCGAATCCGCTTGCAAATTTATTAAAATGCGTTTTATTATCAGCTTAATGGTCTCAGCAATAGTATAGGATATAGTTCTTATACCGAATAGAATTGGTTTGCTAAATAAAGAGAAAAGTACAAATTGTTATCATTGCAATATCAACTGGGGGATTATCTTAGATGCTCGAAAACTTTTATTATACAAAGTGTGTTTTTTTACTGAATAAACAAAACATTCCCTTGTATATTACAAAAAATCCTTTTCTATTTCTCTTTAAATCAGTGCAGTCAAGTTAAAATTACCTGAGATTAATCTCATTTCTCTCTGTATGTAACTTGTGATCGATCATTTCTAGAGGAGAGCCCTGATTTTTATTTGAATGAGCAATTTGAATGAAAAGTGATGGGCCGGACAAGTACTTTTAACACGTATTTAAACAAAATCTGTACCGATCCAATCGACGTCGAATGTAGTAAATAATACCATGGGGGTCCTGAAAGTCAGAGAAGAATTGATTTTCTTAGCAGTCTCTACTGTCAAAGAATAATAAATGGCTTTACCTTTAATGTGATTTTTTTGGATTAGCCATTTTAGCAAAAAGTCATGGACAGGAAGGCTTCGGTTTCCTTATAAGTTTCTGCTGTCGGAAACTAACTTCTAACTTCATTGTTGCTTGGGCTGGAAGAGTATTTTCAACTCGCATTCAAACAAAATTGTATATGTTCTGATTATTAAAACAATGAGTTGGCATCGTTCTAATTGTTAGAAAGCAAGATTTCAAGATTTTTTATAGTTACCGATTGTTCTTCTAATTTCCATAAAACGAATTGAGCCGGACGAGTATTATTAATGCGTATTAAAATTAATTATTCTAATACTATTACACTACTGGTTTAGAATATTAACCATAATGTTATAATGTTAAATTGCGAATTTATAATAAAATACTTGTCCACTAATTGATATCATAAATTTTACAACTGTACATATCTTAAATGGTAATTTTTTTGATTCACGAAATTTTTCCCAAGTTCCTGTTGTGTTCCGTAGGAATTAGTATTCCGAATTGTCAATAAATACTTAGCCTCGAATTGATATCATAAATTTTAATGCTGTACGTATCTCATATGGAAACTTATTCAATTCATTTAGTTATTTCTTCTTTAGAATAAGATGAGAAAAATGTGGGATCGATGTTTAAAATGTTTTCTAACGAGATTTCATTATTTGTTACATTTACCATATTTTTGAGTGGCGTATTTGATCATGTTTCATTTGAATATTTTTTTATTCATGGATTTTTATTGTAATATAATTTCCTGATTTGTAAATTTTTGTCTCAATTGTTGTGTTGAAATCATTTTTTTATGGAACAGTTTTTTCTATGGAATTTTTTTTATAGAATTAATTTTTTTTATGGAATAATTTTTTCTATGGAATTTTTTTTTTGGTGGATGGATTTTTATTGTAATATAATTTCCTGATTTGTAAATTTTTGTCTCAATTGTTGTGTTGAAATCATTTTTTTATGGAACAGTTTTTTCTATGGAATTTTTTTTATAGAATTAATTTTTTTTATGGAATAATTTTTTCTATGGAATTTTTTTTTTGGTGGATTTTTATTGTTATATAATTTCGTGATTTATAAATTTTTTTCTTAATTGTTGTGTTGAAAAGTTTTTTTATGGGATAGTTTTTTCGATGGAATTTTTTTTATAGAATTATTTTTTTTATGGAATAATTTTTTTTATGGAATAATTTTTTTTATGCAATTTTTTTTATGGTTTCATTTTCGTGCCTTAATTCAGCGATAAACCTGCGGATTTATTTCCTTTATAATCTGGCATATTTCTTTTATTCAATCTCTCAGTTGAATAATTAATTCAAGTTTTTGCATACGATTCATTTTGTGCTAGACTCAGGCACGTTAGATCGTATTTTAAATTCCTTCATTTGTATCGTTCGGTGCTGGAGAATTTGGCACGCCGATACATATTTCTATCTCTCTCTCTCTTTCTCATTGTTCTGTGCTGGAGAATTTGGCACGCCAACGAGATTTCTATCTCTCTCTCTCTTTCTCATTGTTCTGTGCTGGAGAATTTGGCACGTCAACGAGATTTCTTTCTCTTTTCTACCCTTTAAACAACTTGAATTAATTATCGAAATATAAATTTAATTATGAAATTCTCTTATTATGCCTAGACGTCGAGGAGGCGTTAAATTTCAAATCCGCCGGGCTATCGCACGTGCCTGTAACAGACCCGCTCTAAATCGCGGTAATAATAAATCGTGGGTGAAAACATTGTGCAAAGCCACTCAACACTCACAGCTATCTGAAAACTCTGGTGTCGAATATCCGAACGATATTATTTATAATTTGGTGTTAAAATCGGGTCCGAGTAAAATTCGCGTCGTTTCCGACGTTATCATTCGGAAGAGCATCTTCATCACCGACGCTAATTCGCCATACTCATTGGGACGTTTGGTCGGTTCATCGATCTTCACTCAACGAGAGGAGTACAATCCCGATTGTGAAAACATCTCGGAGGCATCGACCGTTTCCCGACCATCAACACCAATCGACATCGAAGTAATAACAATCGATTAACTCATCCGTCGAAGAATAATTAAACGGTAAGTGAGTTTTATTTTATTTTTATTCTGAAAAGGTCATCCGGTAAATATCTCACGAGCATAGGTTTCGGTCCTGAGGGGGAAAATCTCACCTTCTCAAATACGAGATCTAAAATAAGTCTACGCGTCGTACCCCGTGTATCATTTTTTCTGGACAAATAAATTCTTCCGGTTACCGACCATCGAGCATTCTGCTGACGGTAATTCAGTCTGTGTCAATTCAATCGGTCAAGTAGAGTTCCACATTTCCAGCAGTCGGTAAACTAACCAACCGCGACCAGGGTAAATCCCTGTCGTACCAAGCGGGCTGCTCTAAAAAGTTTCTCTTTTACCGTCCGTAGCCGTGAATCGTATTGTCAGTATTTCGTTAGATAATTTGTCTCTCTCTAAAAATCCGGGCATTAAACCACACGACGTAACACACTTTTGTGTGAATCGATAAAAATTAACAAGATTCACTGACATTTCGAACTGAACAGCTTTCCGACGTGCGATTCGAGATCATACCTTACAATCGAGTGATGTCGTTTCCGAACGTTCATAAACATGAAAATTGGTGATCACCGATACACTTTTGTGTGAATCGACACAAATTGTACAGATTCACTGACATTTCGAACTGAATCGCTTTCCGATGTGCGAATCGCGATCACACCTTACAATCGAGTGATGTCGTTTCCGAACCATCATAAACATGAAAATTGGTGATCACCGATACACTTTTGTGTGAATCGACATAAATTAACAAGATTCACTGACATTTCGTTCTGAATCGCTTTCCGATGTGCAAATCGAGATCAAATATTACAATCGAGTGATGTCGTTTCCGAACCATCATAAACGTGAAAATTGGTGATCACCGATACACTTTTGTGTGAATCGATAAAAATTAACAAGATTCACTGACATTTCGAACTGAACAGCTTTCCGACGTGCGATTCGAGATCATACCTTACAATCGAGTGATGTCGTTTCCTAACGTTCATAAACATGAAAATTGGTGATCACCGATACACTTTTGTGTGAATCGACACAAATTGACAAGATTCACTGACATTTCGTTCTGAATCGCTTTCCGATGTGCGAATCGAGATCATACATTACAATCGAGTGATGTCGTTTCCGAACGTTCATAAACGTGAAAATTGCAGATCACCGATATACTTTTGTGTGTTTCGACACAAATTAACCAGATTCACTGACATTTCGTTCTGGATCGCTTTCCGATGTGCGAATCGCTATCACACCTTACAATCGAGTGATGTCGTTTCCGAACGTTCATAAACATGACCATTGGTGATCACCGATAAACTTTTGTGTGAATCGATAAAAATTAACAAGATTCACTGACATTTCGAACTGAACAGCTTTCCGACGTGCGATTCGAGATCATACCTTACAATCGAGTGATGTCGTTTCCGAACGTTCATAAGCATGAACATTGGTGATCACCGATACACTTTTGTGTGAATCGATAAAAATTAACAAGATTCACTGTCATTCGAACTGAACAGCTTTCCGACGTGCGATTCGAGATCATACCTTACAATCGAGTGATGTCGTTTCCGAACGTTCATAAACATGAAAATTGGTGATCACCGATACACTTTTGTGTGAATCGACACAAATTAAACAGATTCACTGACATTTCGAACTGAACAGCTTTCCGACGTGCGATTCGAGATCATACCTTACAATCGAGTGATGTCGTTTCCGAACGTTCATAAACATGAAAATTGGTGATCACTGATACACTTTTGTGTGAATCGATACAATTTAACAACATTCACTGACATTTCGACCAGCATCGTTTTCCGACGTGCGATTCGAGATCATTACACGTCGGAAAGCGATTCAGAACGAAATGTCAGTGAATGTTGTTAAATTGTATCGATTCACACAAAAGTGTATCAGTGATCACCAATTTTCATGTTTATGAACGTTCGGAAACGACATCACTCGATTGTGTATGTTATGATCTCAAATCGCACGTCGGAAAGCTGTTCTGTTCGAAATATCAGTGACAATTGATAAATTGTATCGATTCACACAAAAGTGTATCGGTGATCTCCAATTTTCACCTTTATGAACGTTCGGAAACGACATCACTCGATTGTAAGTGATGATCTCGATTCGCACATCGGAAAGCGATTCAGAACGAAATGTCGGTGAATCTTGTTAATTTCTATCGATTCACACAAAAGTGAATCGGTGATCACCAATTTTCATGATTATGCACGTTCGGAAACGACATCACTCGATTGTAAGTTATGATCTCGGGTCGCACGTCGAAAAGCTGTTCTGTTCGAATGTGTTAAATTGTATCGATTCACACAAAAGTGTATCGGTGATCTCCAATTTTTACGTTTATGATGGTTCGTAAACGACATCACTCGATTGGAAGTTTTGATCTCGATCCGCACATCGGAAAGCGATTCAGAACGAAATGTCTGTGAATCTTTTTAATTTCTATCGATTCACACAAAAGTGAATCGGTGATCACCAATTTTCATGTTTATGCAAGGTCGGAAACGACATGACTCGATTGTAAGTTATGATCTCGGATCGCACGTCGAAAAGCTGTTCTGTTCGAAATGTCAGTGAATGTGTTAAATTCTATCGATTCACACAAAATTGTATCGGTGATCTCCAATTTTCACGTTTATGAACGTTCGGAAACGACATCACTCGATTGTAATGTATGATCTCGATTCGCACATCGGAAAGCGATTCAGAACGAAATGTCAGTGAATCTTGTCAATTTGTGTCGATTCACACAAAAGTGTATCGGTAATCGCCAATTTTCATGTTTATGAACGTTCGGAAACGACATCACTCGATTGTAAGGTATGTTCTCGAATCGCACGTCGGAAAGCTGTTCTGTTCGAAATGTTTGTGAATCTTCTTGATTTGTTGCGATTCTCACAAAAGTGTATCGGTGATCACCAAGTTTCACGTATGTGAACGTTCGGAAATGACATCACTCGATTGTAAGGTATGATCTCGATTGCACATCGGAAAGCGATTCAGAACGAAATGTCAGTGAATCTTGTTAATTTCTATCGATTCATACAAAAGTGTATCGGTGATCACCAAGTTTCACGTTTATGAACGTTCGGAAATGACATCACTCGATTGTAAGTTATGATCTCGGATCGCACGTCGAAAAGCTGTTCTATTCGAAATGTCAGGGAATCTTCTTGATTTGTTGCGATTCTCACAAAAGTGTATCGGTGATCACCAAGTTTCACGTATATGAACGTTCGGAAATGACATCACTCGATTGTAAGGTATGATCTCGATTCGCACATCGGAAAGCGATTCAGAACGACATGTCAGTGAATCTGGTTAATTTGTGTCGATTCACACAAAAGTGTATCGGTGATCTCCAATTTTCACGTTTATGAACGTTCGGAAACGACATCACTCGATTGTAAGTTATGATCTCGGATCGCACGTCGAAAAGCTGTTCTGTTCGAAATGTCAGTGAATCTTCTTGATTTGTTGCGATTCTCACAAAAGTGTATCGGTGATCACCAAGTTTCACGTTTTTGATGGTTCGGAAACAACATCACTCGATTGTATGGTGTGATCGCGATTCGCACATCGGAAAGCGATTCAGAACGAAATGTCAGTGAATCTGGTTAATTTGTGTCGATTCACACAAAAGTATATCGGTGATATCCAATTTTCACGTTTATGAACGTACGGAAACGACATCACTCGATTGTAATGTATGATGTCGATTCGCACATCGGAAAGCGATTCAGAACGAAATGTCAGTGAATCTTGTTAATTTTTATCGATTTACACAAAAGTGTATCGGTGATCATCAAATTTTCACGTTTTGGATGGTTCGGAAACGACATCACTCGATTGTAAGGTGTGATCGCCATTCGCACATCGGAAACCGATTCTGTTCGAATTGTCAGTGAATCTTGATAATTTGTAACGATTCTCGCAAAAGTTTATTTGTGATCACCAATTTTGATATTTGTGAACGTTCAGAAACGACATCGTTCAAATGTCAGTTCCGGTCTCGAATCGCATTTCGGATTGCGATTCTGATAGAAATGTCGGCAAAAATTGTTAATTTGTAACGATTAACACAAAAGATTATCGCTGATTACCTATTTTCGTGTTTATGAAAGATTGGAAACGTTCACCGATAAACGTCACATATCACTAATTTTACAGACATTTAGTATCGCAATCCGAAGGGCCATTTGAGATCTGAACTGACAATCGAGCGATGAAAACGTTTCCGAACGTTCATAAACATGAAGATTGGTAATCACCAATAAAATTTTTGTTCAATTCATGACAAATTAACAATATTCAATGACATTTCGATTCGAGACCTTAAATTACAATCGAGTGATGCCGTTTCCGAACGTTCATAAACATGAAAATTGGTGATCACCGATACACTTTTGTGTGAATCGACACAAATTAACAAGATTCACTGACATTTCGTTCTGAATCGCTTTCCGATGTGCAAATCGAGTTCATACATTACAATCGAGTGATGTCGTTTCCGAACGTTCATAAACGTGAAAATTGGAGATCACCGATATACCTTTGTGTGAATCGACACAAATTAACCAGATTCACAGACATTTCGTTCTGAATCGCTTTCCGATGTGCGAATCGCTATCACACCTTACAATCGAGTGATGTCGTTTCCGAACGTTCATAAACATGACCATTGGTGATCACCGATAAACTTTTGTGTGAATCGATAAAAATTAACAAGATTCACTGACATTTCGAACTGAACAGCTTTCCGACGTGCGATTCGAGATCATACCTTACAATCGAGTGATGTCGTTTCCGAACGTTCATAAGCATGAACATTGGTGATCACCGATACACTTTTGTGTGAATCGATAAAAATTAACAAGATTCACTGTCATTCGAACTGAACAGCTTTCCGACGTGCGATTCGAGATCATACCTTACAATCGAGTGATGTCGTTTCCGAACGTTCATAAACATGAAAATTGGTGATCACCGATACACTTTTGTGTGAATCGACACAAATTAAACAGATTCACTGACATTTCGAACTGAACAGCTTTCCGACGTGCGATTCGAGATCATACGTTACAATCGAGTGATGTCGTTTCCGAACGTTCATAAACATGAAAATTGGTGATCACTGATACACTTTTGTGTGAATCGATACAATTTAACAACATTCACTGACATTTCGACCAGCATCGTTTTCCGACGTGCGATTCGAGATCATTACACGTCGGAAAGCGATTCAGAACGAAATGTCAGTGAATGTTGTTAAATTGTATCGATTCACACAAAAGTGTATCAGTGATCACCAATTTTCATGTTTATGAACGTTCGGAAACGACATCACTCGATTGTGTATGTTATGATCTCAAATCGCACGTCGGAAAGCTGTTCTGTTCGAAATATCAGTGACAGTTGATAAATTGTATCGATTCACACAAAAGTGTATCGGTGATCTCCAATTTTCACCTTTATGAACGTTCGGAAACGACATCACTCGATTGTAAGTGATGATCTCGATTCGCACATCGGAAAGCGATTCAGAACGAAATGTCGGTGAATCTTGTTAATTTCTATCGATTCACACAAAAGTGAATCGGTGATCACCAATTTTCATGATTATGCACGTTCGGAAACGACATCACTCGATTGTAAGTTATGATCTCGGGTCGCACGTCGAAAAGCTGTTCTGTTCGAATGTGTTAAATTGTATCGATTCACACAAAAGTGTATCGGTGATCTCCAATTTTTACGTTTATGATGGTTCGTAAACGACATCACTCGATTGGAAGTTATGATCTCGATCCGCACATCGGAAAGCGATTCAGAACGAAATGTCTGTGAATCTTTTTAATTTCTATCGATTCACACAAAAGTGAATCGGTGATCACCAATTTTCATGTTTATGCAAGGTCGGAAACGACATGACTCGATTGTAAGTTATGATCTCGGATCGCACGTCGAAAAGCTGTTCTGTTCGAAATGTCAGTGAATGTGTTAAATTCTATCGATTCACACAAAATTGTATCGGTGATCTCCAATTTTCACGTTTATGAACGTTCGGAAACGACATCACTCGATTGTAATGTATGATCTCGATTCGCACATCGGAAAGCGATTCAGAACGAAATGTCAGTGAATCTTGTCAATTTGTGTCGATTCACACAAAAGTGTATCGGTAATCGCCAATTTTCATGTTTATGAACGTTCGGAAACGACATCACTCGATTGTAAGGTATGTTCTCGAATCGCACGTCGGAAAGCTGTTCTGTTCGAAATGTTTGTGAATCTTCTTGATTTGTTGCGATTCTCACAAAAGTGTATCGGTGATCACCAAGTTTCACGTATGTGAACGTTCGGAAATGACATCACTCGATTGTAAGGTATGATCTCGATTGCACATCGGAAAGCGATTCAGAACGAAATGTCAGTGAATCTTGTTAATTTCTATCGATTCATACAAAAGTGTATCGGTGATCACCAAGTTTCACGTTTATGAACGTTCGGAAATGACATCACTCGATTGTAAGTTATGATCTCGGATCGCACGTCGAAAAGCTGTTCTTTTCGAAATGTCAGGGAATCTTCTTGATTTGTTGCGATTCTCACAAAAGTGTATCGGTGATCACCAAGTTTCACGTATATGAACGTTCGGAAATGACATCACTCGATTGTAAGGTATGATCTCGATTCGCACATCGGAAAGCGATTCAGAACGACATGTCAGTGAATCTGGTTAATTTGTGTCGATTCACACAAAAGTGTATCGGTGATCTCCAATTTTCACGTTTATGAACGTTCGGAAACGACATCACTCGATTGTAAGTTATGATCTCGAATCGCACGTCGGAAAGCTGCTCTTTTCGAAATGTCAGTGAATGTTGTTAAATTGTATCGATTCACACAAAAGTGTATCGGTTATCTCCAATTTTCACGTTTATGAACGTTCGGAAATGACATTACTCGATTGTAAGTTATGATCTCGGATCGCACGTCGAAAAGCTGTTCTGTTCGAAATGTCAGTGAATGTGTTAAATTCTATCGATTCACACAAAATTGTATCGGTGATCTCCAATTTTCACGTTTATGAACGTTCGGAAACGACATCACTCGATTGTAAGTTATGATCTCGGATCGCACGTCGAAAAGCTGTTCTGTTCGAAATGTCAGTGAATCTTCTTGATTTGTTGCGATTCTCACAAAAGTGTATCGGTGATCACCAAGTTTCACGTTTTTGATGGTTCGGAAACAACATCACTCGATTGTATGGTGTGATCGCGATTCGCACATCGGAAAGCGATTCAGAACGAAATGTCAGTGAATCTGGTTAATTTGTGTCGATTCACACAAAAGTATATCGGTGATCTCCAATTTTCACGTTTATGAACGTTCGGAAACGACATCACTCGATTGTAATGTATGATGTCGATTCGCACATCGGAAAGCGATTCAGAACGAAATGTCAGTGAATCTTGTTAATTTTTATCGATTTACACAAAAGTGTATCGGTGATCATCAAATTTTCACGTTTTGGATGGTTCGGAAACGACATCACTCGATTGTAAGGTGTGATCGCCATTCGCACATCGGAAACCGATTCTGTTCGAATTGTCAGTGAATCTTGATAATTTGTAACGATTCTCGCAAAAGTTTATTTGTGATCACCAATTTTGATATTTGTGAACGTTCAGAAACGACATCGTCCAAATGTCAGTTCCGGTCTCGAATCGCATTTCGGATTGCGATTCTGATAGAAATGTCGGCAAAAATTGTTAATTTGTAACGATTAACACAAAAGATTATCGCTGATTACCTATTTTCGTGTTTATGAAAGATTGGAAACGTTCACCGATAAACGTCACATATCACTAATTTTACAGACATTTAGTATCGTAATCCGAAGGGCCATTTGAGATCTGAACTGACAATCGAGCGATGAAAACGTTTCCGAACGTTCATAAACATGAAGATTGGTAATCACCAATAAAATTTTTGTTCAATTCATGACAAATTAACAATATTCAATGACATTTCGATTCGAGATCTTAAATTACAATCGAGTGATGCCGTTTCCGAACGTTCATAAACATGAAAATTGGTGATCACCGATACACTTTTGTGTGAATCGACACAAATTAACCAGATTCTCTGACATTTCGTTCTGGATCGCTTTCCGATGTGCGAATCGCTATCACACCTTACAATCGAGTGATGTCGTTTCCGAACGTTCATAAACATGACCATTAGTGATCACCGATACACTTTTGTGTGAATCGATAAAAATTAACAAGATTCACTGACATTTCGAACTGAACAGCTTTCCGACGTGCGATTCGTGATCATAACTTACAATCGAGTGATGTCGTTTCCGAACGTTCATAAGCATAAACATTGGTGATCACCGATACACTTTTGTGTGAATCGATAAAAATTAACGAGATTCACTGACATTCGAACTGAACAGCTTTCCGACTTGCAATTCGAGATCATACCTTACAATCGAGTGATGTCGTTTCCGAACGTTCATAAACATGAAAATTGGTGATCACCGATACACTTTTGTGTGAATCGACACAAATTAACCAGATTCACTGACATTTCGTTCTGGATCGCTTTCCGATGTGCGAATCGCGATCACACCTTACAATCGAGTGATGTCGTTTCCGAACGTTCATAAGCATAAACATTGGTGATCACCGATACACTTTTGTGTGAATCGATAAAAATTAACGAGATTCACTGACATTCGAACTGAACAGCTTTCCGACTTGCAATTCGAGATCATACCTTACAATCGAGTGATGTCGTTTCCGAACGTTCATAAACATGAAAATTGGTGATCACCGATACACTTTTGTGTGAATCGACACAAATTAAACAGATTCACTGACATTTCGTTCTGAATCGCTTTCCGATGTGCGAATCGAGATCATACATTACAATCGAGTGATGCCGTTTCCGAACGTTCATAAACATGAAAATTGGTGATCACCGATACACTTTTGTGTGAATCGACACAAATTAACCAGATTCACTGACATTTCGAACTGAACAGCTTTCCGACGTGCGATTCGAGATCATACCTTACAATCGAGTGATGTCGTTTCCGAACGTTCATAAACATGAAAATTGGTGATGACTGATACACTTTTGTGTGAATCGATACAATTTAACAACATTCACTGACATTTCGACCAGCATCGTTTTCCGACGTGCGATTCGAGATCATTACACGTCGGAAAACGATTCAGAACGAAATGTCAGTGAATGTTGTTAAATTGTATCGATTCACACAAAAGTGTATCAGTGATCACCAATTTTCATGTTTATGAACGTTCGGAAACGACATCACTCGATTGTGTATGTTATGATCTCAAATCGCACGTCGGAAAGCTGTTCTGTTCGAAATATCAGTGAATGTTGATAAATTGTATCGATTCACACAAAAGTGTATCGGTGATCTCCAATTTTCACGTTTATGAACGTTCGGAAACGACATCACTCGATTGTAAGTGATGATCTCGATTCGCACATCGGAAAGCGATTCAGAACGAAATGTCGGTGAATCTTGTTAATTTCTATCGATTCACACAAAAGTGAATCGGTGATCACCAATTTTCATGATTATGCACGTTCGGAAACGACATCACTCGATTGTAAGTTATGATCTCGGATCGCACGTCGAAAAGCTGTTCTGTTCGAATGTGTTAAATTGTATCGATTCACACAATATTGTATCGGTGATCAACAATTTTCACGTTTATGAACGTTCGGAAATGACATAACTCGATTGTAACTTATGATCTCGGATCGCACGTCGCAAAGCTGTTCTGTTCGAAATGTGAGTGAATCTTCTTGATTTGTTGCGATTCTCACAAATGTGTATCGGTGATCACCAAGTTTCACGTTTATGAACGTTCGGAAATGACATCACTCGATTGTAATGTATGATCTCGATTCGCACATCGGAAAGCGATTCAGAACGAAATGTCAATGAATCTTGTTAATTTTTATCGATTTACACAAAAGTGTATCGGTGATCACCAATTTTCACGTTTTTGATGGTTCGGAAACGAAATCACTCGATTGTATGGAGTGATCGCGATTCGCACATCGGAAAGCGATTCAGAACGAAATGTCAGTGAATCTGGTTAATTTGTGTCGATTCACACAAAAGTATATCGGTGATCTCCAATTTTCACGTTTATGAACGTTCGGAAACGACATCACTCGATTGTAAGTTATGATCTCGAATCGCACGTCGGAAAGCTGCTCTTTTCGAAATGTCAGTGAATGGTGTTAAATTGTATCGATTCACACAAAAGTGTATCGGTTATCTCCAATTTTCACGTTTATGAACGTTCGGAAATGACATTACTCGATTGTAAGTTATGATCTCGGATCGCACGTCGAAAAGCTGTTCTGTTCGAAATGTCAGTGAATGTGTTAAATTCTATCGATTCACACAAAATTGTATCGGTGATCTCCAATTTTCACGTTTATGAACGTTCGGAAACGACATCACTCGATTGTAAGGTATGATCTCGGATCGCACGTCGGAAAGCTGTTCTGTTCGAAATGTCAGTGAATCTTCTTGATTTGTTGCGATTCTCACAAAAGTGTATCGGTGATCACCAAGTTTCACGTTTATGAACGTTCGGAAATGACATCACTCGATTGTAAGGTATGATCTCGATTCGCACATCGGAAAGCGATTCAGAACGAAATGTCAGTGAATCTTGTTAATTTTTATCGATTTACACAAAAGTGTATCGGTGATCATCAAATTTTCACGTTTTTGATGGTTCGGAAACGACATCACTCGATTGTAAGGTGTGATCGCGATTCGCACATCGGAAACCGATTCTGTTCGAATTGTCAGTGAATCTTGATAATTTGTAACGGTTCTCACAAAAGCTTATTTGTGATCACCAATTTTCATATTTGTGAACGTCTAGAAACGACATCGTTCAAATGTCAGTTCCGGTCTCGAATCGCATTTCGGATTGCGATTCTGATAGAAATGTCGGAAAAAATTGTTAATTTGTTACGATTAACACAAAAGATTATCGCTGATTACCTATTTTCGTGTTTATGAAAGATTGGAAACGTTCACCGATAAACGTCACATATCACTAATTTTACAGACATTTAGTATCGCAATCCGAAGGGCCATTTGAGATCTGAACTGAAAATCGAGCGATGAAAACGTTTCCGAACGTTCATAAACATGAAGATTGGTAATCACCAATAAAATTTTTGTTCAATTCATGACAAATTAACAATATTCAATGACATTTCGATTCGAGACCTTAAATTACAATCGAGTGATGCCGTTTCCGAACGTTCATAAACATGAAAATTGGTGATCACCGATACACTTTTGTGTGAATCGACACAAATTAACAAGATTCACTGACATTTCGTTCTGAATCGCTTTCCGATGTGCAAATCGAGTTCATACATTACAATCGAGTGATGTCGTTTCCGCACGTTCATAAACGTGAAAATTGGAGATCACCGATATACCTTTGTGTGAATCGACACAAATTAACCAGATTCACAGACATTTCGTTCTGAATCGCTTTCCGATTTGCGAATCGCGATTACACCTTACAATCGAGTGATGTCGTTTCCGAACCATCATAAACATGAAAATTGGTGATCACCGATACACTTTTGTGTGAATCGACACAAATTAACAAAATTCACTGACATTTCGTTCTGAATCGTTTTCCGATGTGCAAATCGAGATCAAATATTACAATCGAGTGATGTCGTTTCCGAACCATCATAAACGTGAAAATTGGTGATCACCGATACACTTTTGTGTGAATCGATAAAAATTACCAAGATTCACTGACATTTCGAACTGAACAGCTTTCCGACGTGCGATTCGAGATCATAACTTACAATCGAGTGATGTCGTTTCATAACGTTCATAAACATGAAAATTGGTGATCACCGATACACTTTTGTGTGAATCGACACAAATTGACAAGATTCACTGACATTTCGTTCTGAATTGCTTTCCGATGTGCGAATCGAGATCATACATTACAATCGAGTGATGTCGTTTCCGAACGTTCATAAGCATGAACATTGGTGATCACCGATACACTTTTGTGTGAATCGATAAAAATTAACAAGATTCACTGACATTCGAACTGAACAGCTTTCCGACGTGCGATTCGAGATCATACCTTACAATCGAGTGATGTCGTTTCCGAACGTTCATAAACATGAAAATTGGTGATCACCGATACACTTTTGTGTGAATCGACACAAATTAAACAGATTCACTGACGTTTCGAACTGAACAGCTTTCCGACGTGCGATTCGAGATCATACCTTACAATCGAGTGATGTGTTACGTCCTAGGGTCTCCACCATCGTGTTGGCTGGTATGTATCTGCAACATAAAGAAAATATATTTAAAATTCCCGCTTAAAAAATAAAATTTATTATTCGAAATAATAGTGACCAACATAGAAAGGCGAAAATAACTTTTAAGGAGCGCTATAGTTCAGTAAACGCTATAGTATGTAGACTAGCAAGCCCCGCGCGCAACTGACCTGCCTCACGGAGCCCGAGCGCCCGATGAGTCATCTTTCAGCGCTCTCGAAATTTCAATTTTCATTAACTAACAATAATCGACTTAGAGCATTTTTAACAGTTGGAACGTGTTTCTTATGAAAAGAGCTTTATTTTGATACCCCACACGGGTACCTTTTAATCATTTTTACCAAATATCAAAAGTTAACAATTTCAAATTTCATTAACTAACAATTTTACAGTTATCTAAATTTTAACGCTACGAGCGTGTTCTAGATCAAAATCCCTTTCAAATGAATACTCGCACGACCATTTTGCAATAATTCTTCTGTGAGTTATCAATTCGCGGAAAAACCGCGAAAAACCGCGAATTACCGCGAATCGTCCAAAAACGTCGAAAATCAAGTTCCAAACGATTAGATTCAATAGCGAAGACCATAATAAGTAACTTGGGTGGTTTTTACAACTTTTCCGAAACATAAAAATTTAACAATATTTAATTTCATTAATTAACAATTGTGTGGATAAATTATCTCTGTTACTCTCAAACGATAGGGAATTCAATGCCCTTTAAAATGATTACAAACTCGACCACTTTACACAAATATTTCGCTGATATATCAATTCGCGGGTTAACCGCGAAAAACCGCGGAAAACCGCGGATCACCCAAAATACATCAAAAACTCAGGAAATCAATGGGATTTCATAGCAAGGCGATATAGGACACAGTTCAAAAGCGATTGACACATTTTTTAAGCATATAAACAATAATTGTTAATAAATAAACAAATTTCGTTACAAACAAATTATCTTTATTTTCAATCAAGAAACACAAATATATGTATATGGGGAACAGAAACGCTTATTTCGCTATTTCTATCGAGGTATATGAGTATATAAGGCTTATACATAAGTTAAAGTATATATAGATACGTATGGACATGTATGTACATAGACTCGCTAAAACGCTTCTTATATAATGCTTAGGCTACGAAATAAATTCACATAGGTGAATCTCTGGAACACTTATTTACAAAAAACTGCAAATGCATTTCCGGTCCGAAAGTATATTTTTATACAAATAAAATAATAATAATTCACCCACTCGCAGAGGATAAATCTCGTATTGATTATTGTCATCAGAAAATCCGCGAGGTGAAACCCGATATCTTCATCCGGCGTAGCGCGACAGTACAGCCTATCAAAAGAATTAATTACGCGAATTCACGCACAAACAAAACTAAATAATTCTTCTTTCCAAACTTACCAAGATTCATACGTCGACACTCGTCAACCCTGACCCTTCACTCGAGTCCTTTTTTACGACCCTTTCTTTCCAATTTTTTCAAGGGTTTTTCCCAGCGAAAAGAAAGGACTCTAGAAAAAACATCTTAAGAGTCTCTTAGGCGAAGTCACGCACGTGCCAGATGTGACAGTCCTCGTCAAAACACTGTACAAAATTTCCTGAAAAACGCACAGAAAAATTAATCGTCAAATGTTAAACAATAAAAGAAAATATGTAGAAAAGCACACTTACCGATAAAACTTCGCTGCGCACCGTCCAAATCATTGTAAACACCCGTAGAGATCCTGCGAACAAAATAATATTTATAAAAAAAAAATAATTAATTAAATAAACAATAATTGTACTTACCAACCCGAAATTTACTCGCCGTTGGATCCAGAAGAACCTGAAAATAGAAAATGGCAATCAATCAATAAAATAAGCATCGATTCGTAATTAATTAATAAACA
The DNA here is from genome assembly GCF_019457755.1 of Venturia canescens. Classification (NCBI taxonomy): domain Eukaryota; kingdom Metazoa; phylum Arthropoda; class Insecta; order Hymenoptera; family Ichneumonidae; genus Venturia; species Venturia canescens. The sequence continues at coordinate 18,975,001 of NC_057426.1, forward strand.
ACCAATTAATTGTTATAAGAAGATATTAAATATACTTACACACCCGTTGTATCCAGAGAAAACCTAGAAACAATAATGAGATAATAATCTTACAATAAACAGTAAATAAGAATGTAAAATCAATAATTATTTAACTGAAGTTAATTAATTATTGATAAATAAAATATAACGAAAATGTACTTACCTCAAAATTAAGCTGAAAATAAATGTAAAATTAATGATTAATTAAACTGGTTTTAAATAATCAATAATTACGAGTTAAACGAATTTATAAAGTATATAGAAACAGTATATAAGAGTCACGGATACTCACTTTATTTGTGTGCGCCAACCAACACCGAGACGCCCGGCCTCACCGATACTCCAACGGGACGCTGCTATTTAAGAGCGCAGGCGCGCCGCACTCACCAGTTCTCGAATCTCTCCACAGCTAGCCAGTCGAACTCCGGCCGAGAGCGAGCACGGATACTCCCGCGGAGCAGCTGAAAATCGAATAGTTTTTAATAAGTTTTACAGTTCTCGAATCTCTCCACAGCTAGCCAGTCGAACTCCGGCCGAGAGCGAGCACGGATACTCCCGCAGAGCAGCTGAAAATCGAAAAGTTTTTAATAAGTTTTAAAGTTCTTTTTCGTACAAGTTAACCGTACAAGTTTATTTTAATTTTGTAACATCGCAACTTAAAAGTTTGTAACAATACATAAGTGTAAAAAGGGGTGAAAAGTGTTTAAAATAATTATTCAAATCATCCTTAAACCCCCGTTGAGTAATTTCCACCGAATCTCGCGATTAATTAACAATTTATTTCCGTTGAGTAATTTCCACCGAAACTCGCGATAATTCGAAATCATTTCTTTCGTTCGAGTATTTTTCACCGAAACTTGCGAATTATTATCATCAATTTTCTTCGAGTGATTTTTCCATTCTTTTCCTCGAGAATTTATATTTCTTAATTCGATAAAATCGAGTCTAATTATTTTTCTCGAATTATAAATTTTCACGAGTTATTTTCATCAAGATTAACTAGAGTCTCAATTTCATGTTTTACAAAAACTCGTGTTCATTACTGAACGAATTTATTAATTTCATTCTCTCTTTTATCTAACACCGTAAATTCTCTAAAACGTGGCATTATTTAATTTCATTTTCGTGCCTTAATTCAGCGATAAACCTGCGGATTCATTTCTTTTATAATTTGGCATACTTCTTTCATTCAATCTCGCAGTTGAATAATTAATTCAAGTTTTTCCATACGATTCTTTTTGTGCTAGACTCAGGCACGTTAGATCGTATTTTAATTCTTTTATTTGTATCGTTCTGTGCTGGAGAATTTGGCACGCCGATACATATTTCTATCTCTCTCTCTCTCTCATTGTTCTGTGCTGGAGAATTTGGCACGCCAACGAGATTTCTATCTCTCTCTCTCTTTCTCATTGTTCTGTGCTGGAGAATTTGGCACGTCAACGAGATTTCTTTCTTTTTTCTATCCTTTAAACAAACTTGAATTAATTATCGAAATATAAATTTAATTATGAATTTCTCTTATTATGCCTAGACGTCGAGGAGGCGTTAAATTTCAAATCCGCCGGGCTATCGCACGTGCCTGTAATAGACCCGCTCTAAACCGTGGTAATAATAAATCGTGGGTGAAAACGTTGTGCAAAGCCACTCAACACTCACAGCTATCTGAAAACTCTGGTGTCGAATATCCGAACGATATTATTTATAATTTGGTGTTAAAATCGGGTCCGAGTAAAATTCGCGTCGTTTCCGACGTTATCGTTCGGAAGAGCATCTTCATTATCGACGCTAATTCGCCATACTCATTGGGACGTTTGGTCGGTTCATCGATCTTCACTCAACGAGAAGAATACTATCCCGATTGTGGAAACATCTCGGAGGCATCGACCGTTTCCCGACCATCAACACCAATCGACATCGAAGTAATAACAATCGATTAACTCATCCGTCGAAGAATAACTAAACGGTAAGTGAGTTTTATTTTATTTTTATTCTCATAAGGTCATCCGGTAAATATTTCACGAGCATAGGTTTCGGTCCTGAGGGGGAAAATCTCACCTTCTCAAATACGAGATCTAAAATAAGTCTACGCGTCGTACCCCGTGTATCATTTTCCTGGACAAATAAATTCTTCCGGTTGCCGACCATCGAGCATACTGCTGACGGTAATCCAGTCTGTATCAATCCAATCGGTCAAGTAGAGTTCCACATTTCCAGCAGTCGGTAAACTAACGAACCGCGACCAGGGTAAATCCCTGTCGTACCAAGCGGGCTGCTCTAAAAAGTTTCTCTCTTACCGTCCGTAGCCGTGAATCGTATTGTCAGTATTTCGTTAGATAATTTGTCTCTCTCTAAAAATCCGGGCATTAAACCACACGACGTAACAGGTTTATATATTTTTTGGTGGCAGCGGTGGGATACCGTCGCGAAATAAAGTACTGGTGGCCTTTCTTTTATTTTTTTGTAATTATCATTGGTTAATTTTCGCAATCGAGTAAAGCGAGGAAACTCGTAACTTCAATTGTGATAAATTCATTCAAATTTCAGAGAATATCGTCACTATTCTGTCGAATTTCAAATTAAAATCAAATTATCGATCGCTAAATTTGATTATTTCTCAAATTTATTCGTATAACAAACCATTATCGACTTCGTTACTCGAATACCAAAGCATTTCTCGTCAATTTAAAAATTGGACAAATTTTCCTTCATCAATATTTTTTGAATTTCTACCTACCAAATCTCAGTAACAAACCGTACCGAACACAAATAAACGGAGAAAAATCATATTCCAAACGATTTAACGCAACATTTCCGTAATATAAAAATTTTGTAAAATTGGACAAATTTTGCAATTTCAAAATATCATCTCTTCTATACGCTAACAATCAATTTTTAACTTCAAGGAGTATAAATATTCGGAAAATATTAAGTTCCAAACGTCTACACTCGGGATTTTTCGAAATAAATCGTATTTGAAAAATTGGACAAATTTCTCGACTTTAAAATTTTTATTTGAATTTTTCGGAGTTCAACTCAAATAACAAACTACACCGAATTAAAAACAGCAGAGAACAGTCCGTTTCCAATCGTTTGAACATTCAATTTTGCCATTTTTTATATTTTTTGGAATTGGACAAATTTTTCGAAAATTTTCCTGTTCTCAATTTTCATATAACAAACGCAATCAAGCCGTTACATTTGAAGTACAAACAATTTCAAAAACTTTTCATTAATATTTTTCAATAAAATACAATTTTCGTAATTGGACAAATTTTTCAAAACTCCCCCTACTTGCAGATTTCCAAATAACAAACGTTACTATACCATTATTTACAAAATACAATCAATTTCCAAACGTTTTAAATAAAACTTTTCAATAAAATCCAAATTTTAAATTTTGGACAAAATTTTTATACGTTCCCATTTCTCAACTTTTGGACAAGTTTTCGTGTATTAATCGTTCTTTAGTAAATTTCAAACAAAATCAAAATGAAGGACCTTACGTCAGAGGAGCTGCAAGTACTCCGCGATCAGCTATTGTTAAAAGAGCGTGAATTGGTAGAAAAAGAACGTAGGTTACAACATCAGGAGGAAGTCCTTGACGAAGAGCGATTAGAGGTTGCAAAACAATTCGAAACACTCCAATCTGCAACGGATGAGGGTGAAGTCAATAAACAAGAGAAATCATCAAACGATCGGTTAAAACATTTAATCGATATAATTAATGAGCAACAAAATGCAAGCAAATCTTTACAGAATAATCTCGACAGAATAATGAGTGAGATAAAAGGCTTGAAGACCGAGAGGCCGAGCTCTCGGGCCGCTATGTTCACAACAGACGTTTGGGGTGAACCCGACGTGGGGAATCACTCGATCAACAATCAGGCGAAAACAAGTACCCCTCGCGAAAACGATGTCCGACACGCGCCAAATTCCCCGGGTACGATCAACCTCCCGAGCGTCAAATACAAAGACGCGCTCGAATCCGTACCGATTTTTACTGGGTATAATTTCCCAGTCCTTCGATTTATTCGTGTCTGTCAAAAGGTGCGAAGTTTATTTAGTCCTCAGCACGAGCCCACGTTGGTTCTGCTCCTAAAAAATAAATTAAAAAGTCATGCACAAACCGCCTTCGAGGACGATAACTCGCGAACTATCAAAGAACTCGTGGAACGATTAAAATTATTGTTTGGATCATCTAAATCAGTCAACGAATACCGCGGCGAGTTAGGTACGATAACAAAAACGCCGTCCGAAAATATGATTCAGTATATCAGCCGCGTCAAGGATCTGCACTTCGAGATTATCGAAATGGACACCGAAACATGGGGTCCTCTTTCTCGCGAACATCGCGCGCAATGTGAAAACGATACAATGGATAGTTTCGTCAAGGGCCTGCCGCCCGATCTTAGAATGCGCGTACGATTGGAATATTATCAAACCTTGGAAGAGCTTTTCGCGAAGGCCATCAAGGTCGAAAAGGAAGTCGCGGTGGATCAAAAATTTTCAAAAATAAACAGCCAACCGCAACCTTCGCGGAATGTTCGGGTCGCTTTCACGAATAATTCACCGTGCACCCACTGCAACAGGGGCGGGCACGACCTAGAAAATTGTTGGCTGAAATACCCCGAAAAAAGGCCAAAAAGGGACAATAATCGGAATAACGGCCATTATAATCGCGGTAACGGCAATAATAACTATAATAACGGTCACAAACCTCATTGCACGTATTGCAACAAAATCGGTCACACGGAAGAAAAATGCTTCCGCAAGCAAAATGATAGTACAAAAAACGCGGTTCCGCGCCCAACGGAACAGGGCTCGTTGGGAGACCCGCGGACGCACCCTGTCAATTTAGCGGAGGCAGTGCCCTCCGCGCCGTCAATCTCTGCCTGAACGAGCTTCAGCGCTCTCCCTCCGTCACCCTCCATTGCCCTCAATTAGGCGGGCTTACCGAATTTTTAATAGATTCCGGGGCGGAGGTCAACATCGCAAAAATAAACACGGTTTCTAGCTCCGTGGTAATCGATAAACGAGAGAGAATTCAGTTAAACGGGATAGCTGGGAAAACGGTTGCTACCTTTGGTTGGATAACAGCCCGTGTTTGTGGTACGCCGACCATCTTTCTTTCCCAGAACAAGGCATCTTTAGATTGGTCGAAGCGGCTCCTCTCTTGGAACGAGCAAGCTTTTCCTTTCATGGATTGCGACACAATATTCCTCGCCAAGAGAAGTAAGACAATCGGTTTCGGTCGGGTGAAAAACCCCGAAGTAAAACGCGGTTACGTTCCGCGCCTCGACCTCGGGGCCGGGATTTATTGCGGCCAAATAGTAGCTCAAACCGAATTCGGAATCACTAAATTGGTGATACACAATTCAACCCTCGAAGACGTCCTCGTAAAGGTCCCGACCATAGAAATCGAGGAGTACGAGGATGTCGACGAGGCATATCTTGTCAAAGCAACCGATTTCGATTAAGCTTTTCCGGACGGTTACGAGCCGAAGGCAATTGTCAGTCACACGTGTGAAGAATTGTGCGACGGGAGGTTAGAACCCGGCGAATATATCAAACGCGTTCTAAGAATCCAGAAGGACGACAGAATCAGAAAGGTAAAGGACTTATTACGACTTGACCACCTTAACCAAGAACAAAAGGATAGTATTGAGTCAATTATTCGGGATAATGCCGACCTTTTTCAATTTCCTAACGAAAACTTAGATTTTGTACCGGATTTTTATCATAAAATTGAAACTGTAGACGACCAACCGGTGTTCACTCGACAATATAGATTCCCTCCGATCCATAAGGATGAAATTACAAAACAGGTCGGGGAGTTAGTAAAAAATAATATCATCTCACCTTCTCTCTCCCCGTACAGCTCACCCCTGTGGATTGTGCCGAAGAAAGCGGACTCCCAGGGCAATAAACGTTGGAGAATGGTTATCGATTACCGCAATCTCAACGAGAAGACTATCGGAGATGCTTATCCTCTCCCCCAGATTAACGAAATTTTGGACCAGCTTGGAAGCGCGAAATATTTCTCCGTATTCGACCTTGCCAGCGGTTTTCACCAAATCAAAGTGGATCCGAAGGATAAACATAAAACCGCGTTTTCCACCCCTTTCGGTCATTATGAGTTTAATCGCATGCCCTTCGGGTTGAAAAACGCACCCGCTACTTTCCAAAGGCTTATGGACCGAGTACTAGTGGGACTTCAAGGGGTCGAGCTCTTCGTCTACTTAGACGATATCGTGATTTACGCCAAATCTTTACACGAGCACAAAATTAAGTTCGACAAATTGGCCTCTCGGTTACGAAGAGCCAATATGCACCAACAACCAGACAAGTGCGAGTTCCTTCGCCGCGAAGTAGGTTATTTAGGACACGTAATTAGTGACCAGGGAGTAAAACCAGACCCGAAGAAGATCGAGGCCCTACAGAACTACCCTGCTCCTACAAATCAGAAAAAAATCAAGCAGTTTCTCGGATTAGCCGGGTATTATCGGCGTTTTATAGAAAATTTTTCGGGCATATCAAAACCCCTCACAAATTTGCTAAAAAAGGGGATCCCATTCAAGTGGACCGACTCTCAACAGCGAGCGTTCGATATATTGAGGGAGGCCCTGTGTAAAGAACCTGTTTTACAATATCCCGACTTTACACAACCGTTTAACATCACAACCGACGCATCAAATTATGCGATTGGGGGCGTTCTTTCTCAAGGCGACATAGGCAAAGATAAGCCAATCGCGTATGCGTCCAGAACACTAAATAAACACGAATTAAATTACTCCGTCATAGAGAAAGAATGCCTCGCCATAATTTATTGCGTGAACCATGTCAGACCCTATATCTATGGCAGGAAGTTCAATCTCCTTACCGATCATCAGCCATTAGTGTGGCTGAATTCCGTAAAAGACCCCGCCAATCGTCTGGTACACTGGCGTTTGAGTCTATCTAATTATGAATATAAAATCCAGTATAAACCTGGGAGCGCGAACAATAACGCTGACGCTCTCTCGCGAAATCCACCTGAAAGTAAAAACATCCTTATACTAACGCATAATCCAAAAAAGAAAAGAAAATTGAACTTACCTGGCCAATCCAACGACGATCATCCCGACGAATCTGATGAAGAACCATCATCCGATACAACGCCTAACGAACGAATTTTTAGTCCTCCTAGGCAATACAGGGGACGCACCGAAAATCCTAACCCTACTCCAGCTCCTGTTCCAGTGACGGTACCAAATGCACCCGATTCACGGACAGAATCCGACTCCACAGAAAATATTTTTAGTCCGCCAGCCCACTTTAAAATGAAAAATATAGAGCAAAAAGGCTCAAGTAACATAAACGAGGAGACACAAACTCGTAAAAGGAAAAGAAAGACCGGAATTTCTCCAGGTGAAGAAGGATCACAAGACGACCCTATCGACGAGTCGATGTTGGGAAGCTTGCCCTTCGACCCTGGGCCCCCCGGCGAATTAAACGTTCCGAGTGACGGACGATTATTTTGTGAAAATTTAGTTGAACCACAGGGATCACGGGTCGAAATTAAGGCTCCTGGTAATCGCGTTGATGTCAACATATACGGTGAAAGACCCGAAGACATCAGCGTTGAGCCAGATCTGCCAATCGATATCTTAAATGATAACCCGCCCCTCGAATTCGACGATTTCTTTGAGGGCTACGGGGCGAATATGGAAGAAAATAATTTGTTGGAGGAAACTACATTGTCGGACGAAAACGAGTCTGAAGAGGAAACGGATCTTTTGTTGGACCCTGGGGAATGCGGTAGAGGTCCCTCAAACGATCCAGCTTATTCAATCGAAGGTGCTTTATCGATACGAGAAGTTCGCGATAATTTGTCAATGCAAAAGGGAGCGAAAATTATTTTTATTACGAGACAAGGGCTACCCCTCGATGACGGAGCCAAGGAACTAGATACTCTCAAAAAGATGCCTCAATATGAGAATATTAATATTTTTAGGGCCAAAGTTGCCAGGGAAAAGGGATGTGCAATGATAGCACTACCAGTCGTTTTTCATCTGAGAGAGAATATTTCCTTGGACGATCTAGGGGACACGTTCGAGTCGTTAAGAGATGTTATTCGCGAGGAAAATATCACCTCAATTAGTATCGCTAAGACAAATTCAATCGGAGGTCTAAATTGGGCCGAAATTAAAAACCTTTTAATACAAATTCTGAGGGATCAAATGATCGCTCTCACCATCTGTCAACAGCTGATTCGTTTCCCGACGGAGCAAGAGCGCCTCGAAATTATTGCCGAGAAGCACGCTTCCGCGGTCGGTGGCCATAAGGGCGTAAATAAAACTTACAAGCGGATCAGAGAACACTTTTTCTGGGAAAATATGAAGACCCACATTCAATATTATATAGCGAGATGCAGAAATTGCCAATTAAAAAAATTAGTCCGGGTCAAGACTAAACAGCCCATGGTTATAACCGACACGCCGGGGCGATCTTTCGACAAGATTTCAATGGACGTCGTCGGCCCCCTTCCTACCACCAGTAGCGGAAATTCGTATATCTTGACTATGCAAGACCTGTTAACAAAATGGTCAATCGCTGTCCCGCTGGCTAGGACGACGGCCGTCGACATCGCTGACGCGTTTATAGAACATTTTGTCTGTCAATTTAGTGCTCCGAAGGCAATTCTCACAGATCAGGGGCGAAATTTTCTCTCGAGCTTAATAAGGGCAATCGCAAAAATCTGGCGGATCAAATTATACCAGACAACCGCCTTCCATCCGCAAAGTAACGGATCGATCGAGCGATCGCATCACGTATTGGCGGAATATATAAAACAATATATTGACAAAAATAATGAATGGGACAAATTACTCCGTAGATGTATGTTCTCATATAATACTAGCCAACACGAGGGGACGAAATACACCCCCTTCGAATTAGTTTACGGACACCTGGCTAGTCTCCCATCGGCTCATCAACACATCGAAGAGGACCTGGATCCGACGTACGCGGACTACCTCGAAAATCTGTTTATCACGATCGATCAGCTTCAAAACCTTGCCCGCGAAAATCTAATCGCGGCGAAAGAGAGATCAAAACAATATTACGATCGAAAAATCAACCCACAACAGTTTGACGTTGGTGACGTCGTTCTTATGCTGAAGGAACCGAGTAAAGGGAAATTCAGTGACCAGTACACGGAACCCTGTGAAATTATTGAAATTCTTTCCGGGGGAAATTTAAAAATCTTGTATAAAGGGAAATCGCGAATCGTTCACGCGAATAAACTTAGAGGTACCCGCCTCCCACTTGATTAATAATCGGGTATCCTCTCACTTTCAGGAAGACCATGGTACGATTACTACTTGGCTTCCTTCTCTTGCAAGAGGCTTCCGCGCTGTTGGGATACGACTGTGCGGGGCCAAACCTCAACATTACAACTATTTAGCTTAACAACGTAGGAGAATGCAATGTTCCGATCAACGCGCCTATTCCAAAGGAAACATACATTCAATTGCTCCAATTATCAGACTTTTCGCACGCCGAAGTCGTGCAGTGCCGCGTGGAAATAGACCGCACCGATTACTACTGTGGGATGAGTTCGCACGTTTCGGTGGTTCAGAACGGACGCCAAATTTACCTCCACGAACTCGACGAACGTGGGTGTCGAAAACTTCAGGAAACTGGGATATTCCAACTCAGCCCATCCAGCATCATAACCGGGCTAAGGAAGAACAGCACAACCGATCGCGCTATTTTATTAGGCGGTTCCCTCACCAACAGTGGAAGCTGCCAAGGGACACAGTACAGCGACGCGTTTGGAAACTGGAACGGGGTCGTAATCCAGGCGACAGTAAAAATCACGCTGACAAACTACATGGCCGAAGTGAACTTGGTCAGTAATAAAATTGTTCTTCAGTCAGGAACGCAGTGCTATCTTTCCGATGGTACTTGTATGGACGTCGAAGGGAATTCAGCCTTTTGGATAACCGAACCAGCAGACTCGTGTCAGTTCAATCGATACGATGTCCTCTTCGAAGGCATTGCCCATAAACAACAAAATCCAGACTCAGCGACCAACAATCCTGACGTATTCTCACTAACAACGCACGAAACGACGTTCGCGTTAGCAGCCAAATCAATGAAGCATATCTGCGGTTACAATCTCGTTCGTACGGAGCACCCAAAACTTTACATTCTGGAAACACAAAAGGGAAGGACGTTCGCGCAGAAAAAACAAATTCCCGTCAACAATCTCGATATTTTTTCATACATGAACTCCAAATTTATTTACGTTGAAAAACACATCCGTACACAGATACAAAATCTTTACAGAGACGTCGTACTACAGAGGTGTAATCTCGAGCGTCAGGTAATCCAAAACGCATTAAACACAGCCCCTTTGTTCCCGGAAAAATTCGCCACAACAATCATGAAGGCTCACGGATATATGGCCGTAGTATTGGAAGAAGTTGCCCACATTATAAAATGTACACCTGTCGACTGTAGCATCCGCCGGACCAAGGAATGTTACAACGAACTTCCAGTAACGTATCGGAACGAGTCCCGTTATTTATCGCCAATCTCGAAGGTTCTTCTCAAAGCAGGGACCCAAATCGAGTGCGATCCACTTCTTCCAGCATTGTACAACATCGATAATAACTGGTATCGGTTCAGCCCGCAAGGAGTCCCAGCTCAAACCCCTCAAGAACTTCACCCGACTGCACATCCATCGTGGAATTACAATCCGATCGGAGACTTAGCAGTTTCTGGAATATACACAGTAGAAGAAATTAATCAATTAAGAGATCGCATCATGTTTCCAGCTGAAAGAGCCGCTCTCCTCAACACTATCGCTCGCGGTTCTGCCGGTTATCCAGTGGCAGGAGGAACAATTGCAATACAAAATTTATTAAGTACCGAGGCAATCGAACAACTCGCGGAAGGTACAATTAACAAAATTTGGCATGGTTTGGAAAAATTCGGAATAGTGAGCTCCGGGTTCTTCGCCATAGCGTTTATCTTCAGCATCGTAAAAGCAGTGATCGACATCATCATACAGGGTTACACCCTTCATTCTCTCTACGGTTGGAGCGTCGCATTAATTGGCGCAATTTGGAATTCTATAACTTATCTTTTAATCACACGCCACTACAAGAAAAACAGCCAACGGGAAAATTCATATGAGATCCTGCGTGAAACAGAACTTTCGGAGGTCGTCTCACAGGAGCCGAAACCGTCCCCATCGAAAAGAAGACTTTCTGGCGTAGACCCTGTACTTTTGGGTCGTCTTACAGCCGGTTCTCAGCCTAAGTAAACCATCGGCTTCGAACTTCTCCGGGGAGGTGTTACGTCCTAGGGTCTCCACCATCGTGTTGGCTGGTATGTATCTGTAACATAAAGAAAATATATTTAAAATTCCCGCTTAAAAAATAAAACTTATTATTCGAAATAATAGTGACTAACATAGAAAGGCGAAAATAACTTTTAAGGAGCGCTATAGTTCAGTAAACGCTATAGTATGTAGACTAGCGAGCCCCGCGCGCAACTGACCTGCCTCACGGAGCCCGAGCGCCCGATGAGTCATCACTCAGCGCTCTCGAAATTTCAATTTTCATTAACTAACAATAATCGACTTAAAGCATTTTTAACAGTTGGAACGTGTTTCTTATGAAAAGAGCTTTATTTTGATACCCCACACGGGTACCTTTTAATCATTTTTACCAAATATCAAAAGTTAACAATTTCAAATTTCATTAATTAACAATTTTACAGTTATCTAAATTTTAACGCTACGAGCGTGTTCTAGATCAAAATCCCTTTCAAATGAATACTCGCACGACCATTTTGCAATAATTCTTCTGTGAGTTATCAATTCGCGGAAAAACCGCGAAAAACCGCGAATTACCGCGAATCGTCCAAAAACGTCGAAAATCAAGTTCCAAACGATTAGATTCAATAGCAAAGACCATAATAACTAACTTGGGTGCTTTTTACAACTTTTCCGAAACATAAAAATTTAACAATATTTAATTTCATTAATTAACAATTATGTGGATAAATTATCTCTGTTACTCTCAAACGATAGGGAATTCAATGCCCTTTAAAATGATTACAAACTCGACCACTTTACACAAATATTTCGCTGATATATCAATTCGCGGGTTAACCGCGAAAAACCGCGGAAAACCGCGGATCACCCAAAATACATCAAAAACTCAGGAAATCAATGGGATTTCATAGCAAGGGGATATAGGACACAGTTCAAAAGCGATTGACACATTTTTTAAGCATATAAACAATAATTGTTAATAAATAAACAAATTTCGTTACAAACAAATTATCTTTATTTTCAATCAAGAAACACAAATATATGTATATGGGGAACAGAAACGCTTATTTCGCTATTTCTATCGAGGTATATGAGTATATAAGGCTTATACATAAGTTAAAGTATATATAGATACGTATGGACATGTATGTACATAGACTCGCTAAAACGCTTCTTATATAATGCTTAGGCTACGAAATAAATTCACATAGGTGAATCTCTGGAACACTTATTTACAAAAAACTGCAAATGCATTTCAGGTCCGAAAGTATATTTTTATACAAATAAAATAATAATAATTCACCCACTCGCAGAGGATAAATCTCGTATTGATTATTGTCATCAGAAAATCCGCGAGGTGAAACCCGATATCTTCATCCGGCGTAGCGCGACAGTACAGCCTATCAAAAGAATTAATTACGCGAATTCACGCACAAACAAAACTAAATAATTCTTCTTTCCAAACTTACCAAGATTCATACGTCGACACTCGTCAACCCTGACCCTTCACTCGAGTCCTTTTTTACGACCCTTTCTTTCCAATTTTTTCAAGGGTTTTTCCCAGCGAAAAGAAAGGACTCTAGAAAAAACATCTCAAGAGTCTCTTAGGCGAAGTCACGCACGTGCCAGATGTGACAGTCCTCGTCAAAACGCTGTACAAAATTTCCTGAAAAACGCACAGAAAAATTAATCGTCAAATGTTAAACAATAAAAGAAAATATGTAGAAAAGCACACTTACCGATAAAACTTCGCTGCGCACCGTCCAAATCATTGTAAACACCCGTAGAGATCCTGCGAACAAAATAATATTTATAAAACAACAAAATAATTAATTAAATAAACAATAATTGTACTTACCAACCCGAAATTTACTCGCCGTTGGATCCAGAAGAACCTGAAAATAGAAAATGGCAATCAATCAATAAAATAAGCATCGATTCGTAATTAATTAATAAACAACCAATTAATTGTTATAAGAAGATATTAAATATACTTACACACCCGTTGTATCCAGAGAAAACCTAGAAACAATAATGAGATAATAACACTTACAATAAACAGTAAATAAGAATGTAAAATCAATAATTATTTAACTGAAGTTAATTAATTATTGATAAATAAAATATAACAAAAATGTACTTACCTTAAAATTAAGCTGAAAATAAATGTAAAATTAATGATTAATTAAACTGGTTTTAAATAATCAATAATTACGAGTTAAACGAATTTATAAAGTATATAGAAACAGTATATAAGAGTCACGGATACTCACTTTGTTTGTGCGCGCCAACCAACACCAAGACGCCCGGCCTCACCGATACTCCAACGGGACGCTGCTATTTAAGAGCGCAGGCGCGCCGCACTCATCAGTTCTCGAATCTCTCCACAGCTAGCCAGTCGAACTCCGGCCGAGAGCGAGCACGGATACTCCCGCGGAGCAGCTGAAAATCGAACAGTTTTTAATAAGTTTTTAAAGTTCTCGAATCTCTCCACAGCTAGCCAGTCGAACTCCGGCCGAGAGCGAGCACGGATACTCCCGCAGAGCAGCTGAAAATCGAAAAGTTTTTAATAAGTTTTAAAGTTCTTTTTCGTACAAGTTAACCGTACAAGTTTATTTTAATTTTGTAACATCGCAACTTAAAAGTTTGTGACAATACATAAGTGTAAAAAGGGGTGAAAAGTGTTTAAAATAATTATTCAAATCATCCTTAAACCCCCGTTGAGTAATTTCCACCGAATCTCGCGATTAATTAACAATTTATTTCCGTTGAGTAATTTCCACCGAAACTCGCGATAATTCGAAATCATTTCTTTCGTTCGAGTATTTTTCACCGAAACTCGCGAATTATTATCATCAATTTTCTTCGAGTGATTTTTCCATTCTTTTCCTCGAGAATTTATATTTCTTAATTCGATAAAATCGAGTCTAATTATTTTTCTCGAATTATAAATTTTCACGAGTTATTTTCATCAAGATTAACTAGAGTCTCAATTTCATGTTTTACAAAAACGCGTGTTCATTACTGAACGAATTTATTAATTTCATTCTCTCTTTTATCTAACACCGTAAATTCTCTAAAACGTGGCATTATTTAATTTCATTTTCGTGCCTTAATTCAGCGATAAACCTGCGGATTCATTTCTTTTATAATCTGGCATACTTCTTTCATTCAATCTCGCAGTTGAATAATTAATTCAAGTTTTTCCATACGATTCTTTTTGTGCTAGACTCAGGCACGTTAGATCGTATTTTAATTCTTTTATTTGTATCGTTCTGTGCTGGAGAATTTGGCACGCCAACGAGATTTCTATCTCTCTCTCTCTTTCTCATTGTTCTGTGCTGGAGAATTTGGCACGTCAACGAGATTTCTTTCTTTTTTCTATCCTTTAAACAAACTTGAATTAATTATCGAAATATAAATTTAATTATGAATTTCTCTTATTATGCCTAGACGTCGAGGAGGCGTTAAATTTCAAATCCGCCGGGCTATCGCACGTGCCTGTAATAGACCCGCTCTAAACCGTGGTAATAATAAATCGTGGGTGAAAACGTTGTGCAAAGCCACTCAACACTCACAGCTATCTGAAAACTCTGGTGTCGAATATCCGAACGATATTATTTATAATTTGGTGTTAAAATCGGGTCCGAGTAAAATTCGCGTCGTTTCCGACGTTATCGTTCGGAAGAGCATCTTCATTATCGACGCTAATTCGCCATACTCATTGGGACGTTTGGTCGGTTCATCGATCTTCACTCAACGAGAAGAATACTATCCCGATTGTGGAAACATCTCGGAGGCATCGACCGTTTCCCGACCATCAACACCAATCGACATCGAAGTAATAACAATCGATTAACTCATCCGTCGAAGAATAACTAAACGGTAAGTGAGTTTTATTTTATTTTTATTCTCATAAGGTCATCCGGTAAATATTTCACGAGCATAGGTTTCGGTCCTGAGGGGGAAAATCTCACCTTCTCAAATACGAGATCTAAAATAAGTCTACGCGTCGTACCCCGTGTATCATTTTCCTGGACAAATAAATTCTTCCGGTTGCCGACCATCGAGCATACTGCTGACGGTAATCCAGTCTGTATCAATCCAATCGGTCAAGTAGAGTTCCACATTTCCAGCAGTCGGTAAACTAACGAACCGCGACCAGGGTAAATCCCTGTCGTACCAAGCGGGCTGCTCTAAAAAGTTTCTCTCTTACCGTCCGTAGCCGTGAATCGTATTGTCAGTATTTCGTTAGATAATTTGTCTCTCTCTAAAAATCCGGGCATTAAACAACACGACGTAACACTAACATTTCGAAAAGAGCAGCTTTCCGACGCGTGCGATCCGAGATCATAACTTACAATCGAGTGATGTCGTTTCCGAACGTTCATAAACGTGAAAATTGGAGATCACCGATACACTTTTGTGTGAATCGATACAATTTATCAACATTCACTGATATTTCGAACAGAACAGCTTTCCGACGTGCGATTTGAGATCATAACATACACAATCGAGTGATGTCGTTTCCGAACGTTCATAAACATGAAAATTTGTGATCACCGATACACTTTTGGGCGAATCGATACAAATTAACAAGGTTCACTGACATTTCGTTCTGAATCGCTTTCCGACGTGTAATGATCTCGAATCGCACGTCGGAAAGCGATGCTGGTCGAAATGTCAGTGAATGTTGTTCAATTGTATCGATTCACACAAAAGTGTATCAGTAATCACCAATTTTCATGTTTATGAACGTTCGGAAACGACATCACTCGATTGTAAGGTATGATCTCGAATCGCACGTCAGAAAGCTGTTCAGTTCGAAATGTCAGTGAATCTTGTTAATTTTTATCGATTCACACAAAAGTGTATCGGTGATCACCAATGTTCATGCTTATGAACGTTCGGAAACGACATCACTCGATTGTAAGGTATGATCTCGAATCGCACGTCGGAAAGCTGTTCAGTTCGAAATGTCAGTGAATCTTGTTAATTTTTATCGATTCACACAAAAGTGTATCGGTGATCACCAATGTTCATGCTTATGAACGTTCGGAAACGACATCACTCGATTGTAAGGTATGATCTCGAATCGCACGTCGGAAAGCTGTTCAGTTCGAAATGTCAGTGAATCTTGTTAATTTTTATCGATTCACACAAAAGTGTATCGGTGATCACCAATGTTCATGTTTATGAACGTTCGGAAACGACATCACTCGATTGAAAGGTGTGATCGCGATTCGCACATCGGAAAGCGATCCAGAACGAAATGTCAGTGAATCTTGTTAATTTTTATCGATTCACACAAAAGTGTATCGGTGATCACCAATTTTCACGTTTATGATGGTTCGGAAACGACATCACTCGATTGTAATATTTGATCTCGATTTGCACATCGGAAAGCGATTCAGAACGAAATGTCTGTTAATCTTGTTAATTTGTGTCGATTCACACAAAAGTGTATCGGTGATCACCAATTTTCATGTTTATGAACGTTCGGAAACGACATCATTCGATTGTAATTTATGATCTCGAATCGAAATGTCATTGAATATTGTTAATTTGTCATGAATTGAACAAAAATTTTATTGGTGATTACCAATCTTCATGTTTATGAACGTTCGGAAACGTTTTCATCGCTCGATTGTCAGTTCAGATCTCAAATGGCCCTTCGGATTGCGATATTAAATGTCTGTAAAATTAGTGATATGTGACGTTTATCGGTGAACGTTTCCAATCTTTCATAAACACGAAAATAGGTAATCAGCGATAATCTTTTGTGTTAATCGTTACAAATTAACAATTTTTTCCGACATTTCTATCAGAATCGCAATCCGAAATGCGATTCGAGACCGGAACTGACATTCGAACGATGTCGTTTCTGAACGTTCACAAATATGAAAATTGGTGATCACAAATAAACTTTTGTGAGAATCGTTACAAATTATCAAGATTCACTGACAATTCGAACAGAATCGGTTTCCGATGTGCGAATCGCGATCACACCTTACAATCGAGTGATGTCGTTTCCGAACCATCAAAAACGTGAAAATTTGATGATCACCGATACACTTTTGTGTAAATCGATAAAAATTAACAAGATTCACTGACATTTCGTTCTGAATCGCTTTCCGATGTGCGAATCGAGATCATACCTTACAATCGAGTGATGTCATTTCCGAACGTTCATAAACGTGAAAATTGGTGATCACCGATACACTTTTGTGAGAATCGCAACAAATCAAGAAGATTTACTGACATTTCGAACAGAACAGCTTTCCGACGTGCGATCCGAGACCATACCTTACAATCGAGTGATTTCGTTTCCGAACGTTCATAAACGTGAAAATTGGAGATCACCGATACAATTTTGTGTGAATCGATAGAATTTAACACATTCACTGACATTTCGAACAGAACAGCTTTTCGACGTGCGATCCGAGATCATAACTTACAATCGAGTAATGTCATTTCCGAACGTTCATAAACGTGAAAATTGGAGATAACCGATACACTTTTGTGTGAATCGATACAATTTAACAACATTCACTGACATTTCGAAAAGAGCAGCTTTCCGACGTGCGATTCGAGATCATAACTTACAATCGAGTGATGTCGTTTCCGAACGTTCATAAACATGAAAATTGGTGATTACCGATACACTTTTGTGTGAATCGACACAAATTGACAAGATTCACTGACATTTCGTTCTGAATCGCTTTCCGATGTGCGAATCGAGATCATACATAACAATGGAGTGATGTCGTTTCCGAACGTTCATAAACGTGAAAATTGGAGATCACCGATACAATTTTGTGTGAATTGATAGAATTTAACACATGCACTGACATTTCGAACATAACAGCTTTTCGACGTGCGATCCGAGATCATAACGTACAATCGAGTCATGTCGTTTCCGACCGTACATAAACATGAAAATTGGTGATCACCGATTCACTTTTGTGTGAATCGATAGAAATTAAAAAGATTCTCAGACATTTCGTTCTGAATCGCTTTCCGATGTGCGGATCGAGATCATAACTTACAATCGAGTGATGTCGTTTACGAACCATCATAAACGTAAAAATTGGAGATCACCGATACACTTTTGTGTGAATCGATACAATTTAACGACATTCACTGACATTTCGAAAAGAGCAGCTTTCCGAAGTGCGATTCGAGATCATAACTTACAATCGAGTGATGTCGTTTCCGAACGTTCATAAACGTGAAAATTGGAGATCACCGATACACTTTTGTGTGAATCGACACAAATTAACCAGATTCACTGACATTTCGTTCTGAATCGCTTTCCGATGTGCGAATCGAGATCATACCTTACAATCGAGTGATGTCATTTCCGAACGTTTATAAACGTGAAACTTGGTGATCACCGATACACTTTTGTGAGAATCGCAACAAATCAAGAAGATTCACTGACATTTCGAACAGAACAGCTTTCCGACGTGCGATCCGAGATCATACCTTACAATCGAGTGATGTCGTTTCCGAACGTTCATAAACATGAACTTTGGTGATCACCGATACACTTTTGTGTGAATCGATAAAAATTAACGAGATTCACTGACATTTCGAACTGAACTGCTTTCCGACGTGCGATTCGAGATCATAACTTACAATCGAGTGATGTCGTTTCCGAACGTTCATAAACGTGAAAATTGGAGATCACCGATATACTCTTGTGTGAATAGACACAAATTAACCAGATTCACTGACATTTCGTTCTGAATCGCTTTCCGATGTGCGAATCGCGATCACTCCATACAATCGAGTGATGTCGTTTCCGAACCATCAAAAACGTGAAAATTGGTGTTCACCGATACACTTTTGTGTAAATCGATAAAAATTAACAAGATTCACTGACATTTCGTTCTGAATCGCTTTCCGATGTGTGAATCGAGATCATACATTACAATCGAGTGATGTCATTTCCGAACGTTCATAAACGTGAAACTTGGTGATCACCGATACACTTTTGTGAGAATCGCAACAAATCAAGAAGATTCACTCACATTTCGAACAGAACAGCTTTCCGACGTGCGATCCGAGATCATAAGTTACAATCGAGTTATGTCATTTCCGAACGTTCATAAACGTGAAAATTGGTGATCACCGATACAATTTTGTGTGAATCAATACAATTTAACACATTCGAACAGAACAGCTTTTCGACGTGCGATCCGAGATCATAACTTACAATCGAGTGATGTCGTTTCCGAACGTGCATAATCATGAAAATTGGTGATCACCGATTCACTTTTGTGTGAATCGATAGAAATTAACAAGATTCACCGACATTTCGTTCTGAATCGCTTTCCGATGTGCGAATCGAGATCATCACTTACAATCGAGTGATGTCGTTTCCGAACCATCATAAACGTGAAAATTGGAGATCACCGATACACTTTTGTGTGAATCGATACAATTTAACAACATTCTCTAACATTTCGAAAAGAGCAGCTTTCCGACGCGTGCGATCCGAGATCATAACTTACAATCGAGTGATGTCGTTTCCGAACGTTCATAAACGTGAAAATTGGAGATCACCGATGCACTTTTGTGTGAATCGATACAATTTATCAACATTCACTGATATTTCGAACAGAACAGCTTTCCGACGTGCAATTTGAGATCATAACATACACAATCGAGTGATGTCGTTTCCGAACGTTCATAAACATGAAAATTTGTGGTCACCGATACACTTTTGGGCGAATCGATACAAATTAATAAGGTTCACTGACATTTCGTTCTGAATCGCTTTCCGACGTGTAATGATCTCGAATCGCACGTCGGAAAGCGATGCTGGTCGAAATGTCAGTGAATGTTGTTAAATTGTATCGATTCACACAAAAGTGTATCAGTGATCACCAATTTTCATGTTTATGAACGTTCGGAAACGACATCACTCGATTGTAAGGTATGATCTCGAATCGCACGTCGGAAAGCTGTTCAGTTCGAAATGTCAGTGAATCTGTTTAATTTGTGTCGATTCACAGAAAAGTGTATCGGTGATCACCAATTTTCATGTTTATGAACGTTCGGAAACGTTTTCATCGCTCGATTGTCAGTTCAGATCTCAAATGGCCCTTCGGATTGCGATACTAAATGTCTGTAAAATTAGTGATATGTGACGTTTATCGGTGAACGTTTCCAATCTTTCATAAACACGAAAATAGGTAATCAGCGATAATCTTTTGTGTTAATCGTTACAAATTAACAATTTTTTCCGACATTTCTATCAGAATCGCAATCCGAAATGCGATTCGAGACCGGAACTGACATTCGAACGATGTCGTTTCTGAACGTTCACAAATATGAAAATTGGTGATCACAAATAAACTTTTGTGAGAATCGTTACAAATTATCAAGATTCACTGACAATTCGAACAGAATCGGTTTCCGATGTGCGAATCACGATCACACCTTACAATCGAGTGATGTCGTTTCCGAACCATCAAAAACGTGAAAATTTGATGATCACCGATACACTTTTGTGTAAATCGATAAAAATTAACAAGATTCACTGACATTTCGTTCTGAATCGCTTTCCGATGTGCGAATCGAGATCATACATTACAATCGAGTGATGTCATTTCCGAACGTTCATAAACGTGAAACTTGGTGATCACCGATACACTTTTGTGAGAATCGCAACAAATCAAGAAGATTCACTCACGTTTCGAAGAGAACAGCTTTCCGACGTGCGATCCGAGATCATATGTTACAATCGAGTTATGTCATTTCCGAACGTTCATAAACATGAAAATTGGTGATCACCGATACAATTTTGTGTGAATCGATACAATTTAACACATTCGAACAGAACAGCTTTTCGACGTGCGATCCGAGATCATAACTTACAATCGAGTGATGTCGTTTCCGAACGTGCATAATCATGAAAATTGGTGATCACCGATTCACTTTTGTGTGAATCGATAGAAATTAACAAGATTCACCGACATTTCGTTCTGAATCGCTTTCCGATGTGCGAATCGAGATCATCACTTACAATCGAGTGATGTCGTTTCCGAACCATTAAAAACGTGAAAATTTGATGATCACCGATACACTTTTGTGTAAATCGATAAAAAATAACAAGATTCACTGACATTTCGTTCTGAATCGCTTTCCGATGTGCGAATCGAGATCATACCTTACAATCGAGTGATGTCATTTCCGAACGTTCATAAACGTGAAAATTGGTGATCACCGATACACTTTTGTGAGAATCGCAACAAATCAAGAAGATTCACTGACATTTCGAACAGAACAGCTTTCCGACGTGCGATCCGAGATCATACCTTACAATCGAGTGATTTCGTTTCCGAACGTTCATAAACGTGAAAATTGGAGATCACCGATACAATTTTGTGTGAATCGATAGAATTTAACACATTCACTGACATTTCGAACAGAACAGCTTTTCGACGTGCGATCCGAGATCATAACTTACAATCGAGTAATGTCATTTACGAACGTTCATAAACGTGAAAATTGGAGATAACCGATACACTTTTGTGTGAATCGATACAATTTAACAACATTCACTGACATTTCGAAAAGAGCAGCTTTCCGACGTGCGATTCGAGATCATAACTTACAATCGAGTGATGTCGTTTCCGAACGTTCATAAACATGAAAATTGGTGATTACCGATACACTTTTGTGTGAATCGACACAAATTGACAAGATTCACTGACATTTCGTTCTGAATCGCTTTCCGATGTGCGAATCGAGATCATACATTACAATCGAGTGATGTCGTTTCCGAACGTTCATAAACGTGAAAATTGGAGATCACCGATACAATTTTGTGTGAATCGATAGAATTTAACACATGCACTGACATTTCGAACATAACAGCTTTTCGACGTGCGATCCGAGATCGTAACGTACAATCGAGTCATGTCGTTTCCGACCGTACATAAACATGAAAATTGGTGATCACCGATTCACTTTTGTGTGAATCGATAGAAATTAAAAAGATTCTCAGACATTTCGTTCTGAATCGCTTTCCGATGTGCGGATCGAGATCATAACTTACAATCGAGTGATGTCGTTTACGAACCATCAT
Source organism: Venturia canescens (assembly GCF_019457755.1). NCBI lineage: Eukaryota > Metazoa > Arthropoda > Insecta > Hymenoptera > Ichneumonidae > Venturia > Venturia canescens. Next base: position 18,997,452 of record NC_057426.1, read on the forward strand.
AAACGTAAAAATTGGAGATCACCGATACACTTTTGTGTGAATCGATACAATTTAACGACATTCACTGATATTTCGAACAGAACAGCTTTCCGACGTGCGATTTGAGATCATAACATACACAATCGAGTGATGTCGTTTCCGAACGTTCATAAACATGAAAATTTGTGATCACCGATACACTTTTGGGCGAATCGATACAAATTAACAAGGTTCACTGACATTTCGTTCTGAATCGCTTTCCGACGTGTAATGATCTCGAATCGCACGTCGGAAAGCGATGCTGGTCGAAATGTCAGTGAATGTTGTTAAATTGTATCGATTCACACAAAAGTGTATGAGTGATCACCAATTTTCATGTTTATGAACGTTCGGAAACGACATCACTCGATTGTAAGGTATGATCTCGAATCGCACGTCGGAAAGCTGTTCAGTTCGAAATGTCATTGAATCTTGTTAATTTTTATCGATTCACACAAAAGTGTATCGGTGATCACCAATGTTCATGCTTATGAACGTTCGAAAACGACATCACTCGATTGTAAGGTATGATCTCGAATCGCACGTCGGAAAGCTGTTCAGTTCGAAATGTCAGTGAATCTTGTTAATTTTTATCGATTCACACAAAAGTGTATCGGTGATCACCAATGGTCATGTTTATGAACGTTCGGAAACGACATCACTCGATTGTAAGGTGTGATCGCGATTCGCACATCGGAAAGCGATTCAGAACGAAATGTCAGCGAATCTTGTTAATTTGTGTCGATTCACACAAAAGTGTATCGGTGATCACCAATTTTCATGTTTATGAACGGTAGGAAACGACATCACTCGATTGTAAGGTATGATCTCGAATCGCACGTCGGAAAGCTGTTCAGTTCGAAATGTCAGTGAATCTTGTTAATTTTTAGCGATTCACACAAAAGTGTATCGGTGATCACCAATTTTCACGTTTATGAACGTTCGGAAATGACATCACTCGATTGTAAGTTATGATCTCGGATCGCACGTCGAAAAGCTGTTCTGTTCGAAATGTCAGTGAATGTGTTAAATTGTATCGATTCACACAAAAGTGTATCGGTGATCACCAATTTTCACGTTTATGAACGTTCGGAAATGACATAACTCGATTGTAATGTATGATCTCGATTCGCACATCGGAAAGCGATTCAGAACGAAATGTCAGTGAATCTTGTCATTTTGTGTCGATTCACACAAAAGTGTATCGGTAATCACCAATTTTCATGTTTATGAACGTTCGGAAACGACATCACTCGATTGTAAGTTATGATCTCGAATCGCACGTCGGAAAGCTGCTCTTTTCGAAATGTCAGTGAATGTTGTTAAATTGTATCGATTCACACAAAAGTGTATCGGTTATCACCAATTTTCAGGTTTATGATGGTTCGGAAACGACATCACTCGATTGTAATATTTGATCTCGATTTGCACATCGGAAAGCGATTCAGAACGAAATGTCAGTGAATCTTGTTAATTTGTGTCGATTCACACAAAAGTGTATCGGTGATCACCAATTTTCATGTTTATGATGGTTCGGAAACGACATCACTCGATTGTAAGGTGTGATCGCGATTCGCACATCGGAAAGCGATTCAGAACGAAATGTCTGTGAATCTGGTTAATTTGTGTCGATTCACACAAAAGTATATCGGTGATCTCCAATTTTCACGTTTATGATCTTTCGGAAACGACATCACTCGATTGTAATTTATGAACTCGATTTGCACATCGGAAAGCGATTCAGAACGAAATGTCAGTGAATCTTGTTAATTTGTGTCGATTCACACAAAAGTGTATCGGTGATCACCAATTTTCACGTTTATGAACGTTCGGAAACGACATCACTCGATTGTAATTTATGATCTCGAATCGAAATGTCATTGAATATTGTTAATTTGTCATGAATTGAACAAAAATTTTATTGGTGATTACCAATCTTCATGTTTATGAACGTTCGGAAACGTTTTCATCGCTCGATTGTCAGTTCAGATCTCAAATGGCCCTTCGGATTGCGATACTAAATGTCTGTAAAATTAGTGATATGTGACGTTTATCGGTGAACGTTTCCAATCTTTCATAAACACGAATATAGGTAATCAGCGATAATCTTTTGTGTTAATCGTTACAAATTAACAATTTTTTCCGACATTTCTATCAGAATCGCAATCCAAAATGCGATTCGAGACCGGAACTGACGTTCGAACGATGTCGTTTCTGAACGTTCACAAATATGAAAATTGGTGATCACAAATAAACTTTTGTGAGAATCGTTACAAATTATCAAGATTCACTGACAATTCGAACAAAATCGGTTTCCGATGTGCGAATCGCGATCACACCTTACAATCGAGTGATGTCGTTTCCGAACCATCAAAAACGTGAAAATTTGATGATCACCGATACACTTTTGTGTGAATCGATAAAAATTAACGAGATTCACTGACATTTCGAACTGAACAGCTTTCCGACGTGCGATTCGAGATCATAACTTACAATCGAGTGATGTCGTTTCCGAACGTTCATAAACGTGAAAATTGGAGATCACCGATACAATTTTGTGTGAATCGATACAATTTAACACATTCGAACAGAACAGCTTTTCGACGTGCGATCCGAGATCATAACTTACAATCGAGTGATGTCGTTTCCGAACGTGCATAATCATGAAAATTGGTGATCACGGATTCACTCTTGTGAGAATCGATAGAAATTAACAAGATTCACCGACATTTCGTTCTGAATCGCTTTCCGATGTGCGAATCGAGATCATCACTTACAATCGAGTGATGTCGTTTCCGAACCATCATAAACGTGAAAATTGCAGATCACCGATACACTTTTATGTGAATCGATACAATTTAACAACATTCTCTAACATTTCGATAAGAGCAGCTTTCCGACGCGTGCGATCCGAGATCATAACTTACAATCGAGTGATGTCGTTTCCGAACGTTCATAAACGTGAAAATTGGAGATCACCGATACACTTTTGTGTGAATCGATACAATTTATCAACATTCACTGATATTTCGAATAGAACAGCTTTCCGACGTGCGATTTGAGATCATAACATACACAATCGAGTGATGTCGTTTCCGAACGTTCATAAACATGAAAATTTGTGATCACCGATACACTTTTGGGCGAATCGATACAAATTAACAAGGTTCACTGACATTTCGTTCTGAATCGCTTTCCGATGTGCGAATCGCGATCACACCATACAATCGAGTGAAGTTGTTTCCGAACCATCAAAAACGTGAACAATGGTGATCACCGATACACTTTTGTGTAAATCGATAAAAATTAACAAGATTCACTGACATTTCGTTCTGAATCGCTTTCCGATGTGCGAATCGAGATCATACATTACAATCGAGTGATGTCATTTCCGAACGTTCATAAACGTGAAACTTGGTGATCACCGATACACTTTTGTGAGAATCGCAACAAATCAAGAAGATTCACTCACATTTCGAACAGAACAGCTTTCCGACGTGCGATCTGAGATCATAAGTTACAATCGAGTTATGTCATTTCCGAACGTTCATAAATGTGAAAATTGGTGATCACCGATACAATTTTGTGTGAATCGATACAATTTAACACATTTGAACAGAACAGCTTTTCGACGTGCGATCCGAGATCATAACTCACAATCGAGTGATGTCGTTTCCGAACGTGCATAATCATGAAAATTGGTGATCACCGATTCACTTTTGTGAGAATCGATAGAAATTAACAAGATTCACCGACATTTCGTTCTGAATCGCTTTCCGATGTGCGAATCGAGATCATCACTTACAATCGAGTGATGTCGTTTCCGAACGTTCATAAACGTGAAAATTGGAGATCACCGATACACTTTTGTGTGAATCGATACAATTTATCAACATTCACTGATATTTCGAACAGAACCGCTTTCCGACGTGCGATTTGAGATCATAACATACACAATCGAGTGATGTCGTTTGAGAACGTTCATAAACATGAAAATTGGTGATCACTGATACACTTTTGTGTGAATCGATACAATTTAACAACATTCACTGACATTTCGTTCTGAATCGCTTTCCGACGTGTAATGATCTCGAATCGCACGTCGGAAAACGATGCTGGTCGAAATGTCAGTGAATGTTGTTAAATTGTATCGATTCACACAAAAGTGTATCAGTGATCACCAATTTTCATGTTTATGAACGTTCGGAAACGACATCACTCGATTGTAAGGTATGATCTCGAATCGCACATCGGAAAGCGATTCAGAACGAAATGTCAGCGAATCTTGTTAATTTGTGTCGATTCACACAAAAGTGTATCGGTGATCACCAATTTTCATGTTTATGAACGGTAGGAAACGACATCACTCGATTGTAAGGTATGATCTCGAATCGCACGTCGGAAAGCTGTTCAGTTCGAAATGTCAGTGAATCTTGTTAATTTTTAGCGATTCACACAAAAGTGTATCGGTGATCACCAATTTTCACGTTTATGAACGTTCGGAAATGACATCACTCGATTGTAAGTTATGATCTCGGATCGCACGTCGAAAAGCTGTTCTGTTCGAAATGTCAGTGAATGTGTTAAATTGTATCGATTCACACAAAAGTGTATCGGTGATCACCAATTTTCACGTTTATGAACGTTCGGAAATGACATAACTCGATTGTAATGTATGATCTCGATTCGCACATCGGAAAGCGATTCAGAACGAAATGTCAGTGAATCTTGTCATTTTGTGTCGATTCACACAAAAGTGTATCGGTAATCACCAATTTTCATGTTTATGAACGTTCGGAAACGACATCACTCGATTGTAAGTTATGATCTCGAATCGCACGTCGGAAAGCTGCTCTTTTCGAAATGTCAGTGAATGTTGTTAAATTGTATCGATTCACACAAAAGTGTATCGGTTATCACCAATTTTCAGGTTTATGATGGTTCGGAAACGACATCACTCGATTGTAATATTTGATCTCGATTTGCACATCGGAAAGCGATTCAGAACGAAATGTCAGTGAATCTTGTTAATTTGTGTCGATTCACACAAAAGTGTATCGGTGATCACCAATTTTCATGTTTATGATGGTTCGGAAACGACATCACTCGATTGTAAGGTGTGATCGCGATTCGCACATCGGAAAGCGATTCAGAACGAAATGTCTGTGAATCTGGTTAATTTGTGTCGATTCACACAAAAGTATATCGGTGATCTCCAATTTTCACGTTTATGATCTTTCGGAAACGACATCACTCGATTGTAATTTATGAACTCGATTTGCACATCGGAAAGCGATTCAGAACGAAATGTCAGTGAATCTTGTTAATTTGTGTCGATTCACACAAAAGTGTATCGGTGATCACCAATTTTCACGTTTATGAACGTTCGGAAACGACATCACTCGATTGTAATTTATGATCTCGAATCGAAATGTCATTGAATATTGTTAATTTGTCATGAATTGAACAAAAATTTTATTGGTGATTACCAATCTTCATGTTTATGAACGTTCGGAAACGTTTTCATCGCTCGATTGTCAGTTCAGATCTCAAATGGCCCTTCGGATTGCGATACTAAATGTCTGTAAAATTAGTGATATGTGACGTTTATCGGTGAACGTTTCCAATCTTTCATAAACACGAATATAGGTAATCAGCGATAATCTTTTGTGTTAATCGTTACAAATTAACAATTTTTTCCGACATTTCTATCAGAATCGCAATCCAAAATGCGATTCGAGACCGGAACTGACGTTCGAACGATGTCGTTTCTGAACGTTCACAAATATGAAAATTGGTGATCACAAATAAACTTTTGTGAGAATCGTTACAAATTATCAAGATTCACTGACAATTCGAACAAAATCGGTTTCCGATGTGCGAATCGCGATCACACCTTACAATCGAGTGATGTCGTTTCCGAACCATCAAAAACGTGAAAATTTGATGATCACCGATACACTTTTGTGTGAATCGATAAAAATTAACGAGATTCACTGACATTTCGAACTGAACAGCTTTCCGACGTGCGATTCGAGATCATAACTTACAATCGAGTGATGTCGTTTCCGAACGTTCATAAACGTGAAAATTGGAGATCACCGATACAATTTTGTGTGAATCGATACAATTTAACACATTCGAACAGAACAGCTTTTCGACGTGCGATCCGAGATCATAACTTACAATCGAGTGATGTCGTTTCCGAACGTGCATAATCATGAAAATTGGTGATCACGGATTCACTCTTGTGAGAATCGATAGAAATTAACAAGATTCACCGACATTTCGTTCTGAATCGCTTTCCGATGTGCGAATCGAGATCATCACTTACAATCGAGTGATGTCGTTTCCGAACCATCATAAACGTGAAAATTGCAGATCACCGATACACTTTTATGTGAATCGATACAATTTAACAACATTCTCTAACATTTCGATAAGAGCAGCTTTCCGACGCGTGCGATCCGAGATCATAACTTACAATCGAGTGATGTCGTTTCCGAACGTTCATAAACGTGAAAATTGGAGATCACCGATACACTTTTGTGTGAATCGATACAATTTATCAACATTCACTGATATTTCGAATAGAACAGCTTTCCGACGTGCGATTTGAGATCATAACATACACAATCGAGTGATGTCGTTTCCGAACGTTCATAAACATGAAAATTTGTGATCACCGATACACTTTTGGGCGAATCGATACAAATTAACAAGGTTCACTGACATTTCGTTCTGAATCGCTTTCCGATGTGCGAATCGCGATCACACCATACAATCGAGTGAAGTTGTTTCCGAACCATCAAAAACGTGAACAATGGTGATCACCGATACACTTTTGTGTAAATCGATAAAAATTAACAAGATTCACTGACATTTCGTTCTGAATCGCTTTCCGATGTGCGAATCGAGATCATACATTACAATCGAGTGATGTCATTTCCGAACGTTCATAAACGTGAAACTTGGTGATCACCGATACACTTTTGTGAGAATCGCAACAAATCAAGAAGATTCACTCACATTTCGAACAGAACAGCTTTCCGACGTGCGATCTGAGATCATAAGTTACAATCGAGTTATGTCATTTCCGAACGTTCATAAATGTGAAAATTGGTGATCACCGATACAATTTTGTGTGAATCGATACAATTTAACACATTTGAACAGAACAGCTTTTCGACGTGCGATCCGAGATCATAACTCACAATCGAGTGATGTCGTTTCCGAACGTGCATAATCATGAAAATTGGTGATCACCGATTCACTTTTGTGAGAATCGATAGAAATTAACAAGATTCACCGACATTTCGTTCTGAATCGCTTTCCGATGTGCGAATCGAGATCATCACTTACAATCGAGTGATGTCGTTTCCGAACGTTCATAAACGTGAAAATTGGAGATCACCGATACACTTTTGTGTGAATCGATACAATTTATCAACATTCACTGATATTTCGAACAGAACCGCTTTCCGACGTGCGATTTGAGATCATAACATACACAATCGAGTGATGTCGTTTGAGAACGTTCATAAACATGAAAATTGGTGATCACTGATACACTTTTGTGTGAATCGATACAATTTAACAACATTCACTGACATTTCGTTCTGAATCGCTTTCCGACGTGTAATGATCTCGAATCGCACGTCGGAAAACGATGCTGGTCGAAATGTCAGTGAATGTTGTTAAATTGTATCGATTCACACAAAAGTGTATCAGTGATCACCAATTTTCATGTTTATGAACGTTCGGAAACGACATCACTCGATTGTAAGGTATGATCTCGAATCGCACGTCGGAAAGCTGTTCAGTTCGAAATGTTTGTGAATCTTCTTGATTTGTTGCGATTCTCACAAAAGTGTATCGGTGATCACCAAGTTTCACGTATGTGAACGTTCGGAAATGACATCACTCGATTGTAAGGTATGATCTCGATTGCACATCGGAAAGCGATTCAGAACGAAATGTCAGTGAATCTTGTTAATTTCTATCGATTCATACAAAAGTGTATCGGTGATCACCAAGTTTCACGTTTATGAACGTTCGGAAATGACATCACTCGATTGTAAGTTATGATCTCGGATCGCACGTCGAAAAGCTGTTCTTTTCGAAATGTCAGGGAATCTTCTTGATTTGTTGCGATTCTCACAAAAGTGTATCGGTGATCACCAAGTTTCACGTATATGAACGTTCGGAAATGACATCACTCGATTGTAAGGTATGATCTCGATTCGCACATCGGAAAGCGATTCAGAACGACATGTCAGTGAATCTGGTTAATTTGTGTCGATTCACACAAAAGTGTATCGGTGATCTCCAATTTTCACGTTTATGAACGTTCGGAAACGACATCACTCGATTGTAAGTTATGATCTCGAATCGCACGTCGGAAAGCTGCTCTTTTCGAAATGTCAGTGAATGTTGTTAAATTGTATCGATTCACACAAAAGTGTATCGGTTATCTCCAATTTTCACGTTTATGAACGTTCGGAAATGACATTACTCGATTGTAAGTTATGATCTCGGATCGCACGTCGAAAAGCTGTTCTGTTCGAAATGTCAGTGAATGTGTTAAATTCTATCGATTCACACAAAATTGTATCGGTGATCTCCAATTTTCACGTTTATGAACGTTCGGAAACGACATCACTCGATTGTAAGTTATGATCTCGGATCGCACGTCGAAAAGCTGTTCTGTTCGAAATGTCAGTGAATCTTCTTGATTTGTTGCGATTCTCACAAAAGTGTATCGGTGATCACCAAGTTTCACGTTTTTGATGGTTCGGAAACAACATCACTCGATTGTATGGTGTGATCGCGATTCGCACATCGGAAAGCGATTCAGAACGAAATGTCAGTGAATCTGGTTAATTTGTGTCGATTCACACAAAAGTATATCGGTGATCTCCAATTTTCACGTTTATGAACGTTCGGAAACGACATCACTCGATTGTAATGTATGATGTCGATTCGCACATCGGAAAGCGATTCAGAACGAAATGTCAGTGAATCTTGTTAATTTTTATCGATTTACACAAAAGTGTATCGGTGATCATCAAATTTTCACGTTTTGGATGGTTCGGAAACGACATCACTCGATTGTAAGGTGTGATCGCCATTCGCACATCGGAAACCGATTCTGTTCGAATTGTCAGTGAATCTTGATAATTTGTAACGATTCTCGCAAAAGTTTATTTGTGATCACCAATTTTGATATTTGTGAACGTTCAGAAACGACATCGTTCAAATGTCAGTTCCGGTCTCGAATCGCATTTCGGATTGCGATTCTGATAGAAATGTCGGCAAAAATTGTTAATTTGTAACGATTAACACAAAAGATTATCGCTGATTACCTATTTTCGTGTTTATGAAAGATTGGAAACGTTCACCGATAAACGTCACATATCACTAATTTTACAGACATTTAGTATCGTAATCCGAAGGGCCATTTGAGATCTGAACTGACAATCGAGCGATGAAAACGTTTCCGAACGTTCATAAACATGAAGATTGGTAATCACCAATAAAATTTTTGTTCAATTCATGACAAATTAACAATATTCAATGACATTTCGATTCGAGATCTTAAATTACAATCGAGTGATGCCGTTTCCGAACGTTCATAAACATGAAAATTGGTGATCACCGATACACTTTTGTGTGAATCGACACAAATTAACCAGATTCTCTGACATTTCGTTCTGGATCGCTTTCCGATGTGCGAATCGCTATCACACCTTACAATCGAGTGATGTCGTTTCCGAACGTTCATAAACATGACCATTAGTGATCACCGATACACTTTTGTGTGAATCGATAAAAATTAACAAGATTCACTGACATTTCGAACTGAACAGCTTTCCGACGTGCGATTCGTGATCATAACTTACAATCGAGTGATGTCGTTTCCGAACGTTCATAAGCATAAACATTGGTGATCACCGATACACTTTTGTGTGAATCGATAAAAATTAACGAGATTCACTGACATTCGAACTGAACAGCTTTCCGACTTGCAATTCGAGATCATACCTTACAATCGAGTGATGTCGTTTCCGAACGTTCATAAACATGAAAATTGGTGATCACCGATACACTTTTGTGTGAATCGACACAAATTAACCAGATTCACTGACATTTCGTTCTGGATCGCTTTCCGATGTGCGAATCGCGATCACACCTTACAATCGAGTGATGTCGTTTCCGAACGTTCATAAGCATAAACATTGGTGATCACCGATACACTTTTGTGTGAATCGATAAAAATTAACGAGATTCACTGACATTCGAACTGAACAGCTTTCCGACTTGCAATTCGAGATCATACCTTACAATCGAGTGATGTCGTTTCCGAACGTTCATAAACATGAAAATTGGTGATCACCGATACACTTTTGTGTGAATCGACACAAATTAAACAGATTCACTGACATTTCGTTCTGAATCGCTTTCCGATGTGCGAATCGAGATCATACATTACAATCGAGTGATGCCGTTTCCGAACGTTCATAAACATGAAAATTGGTGATCACCGATACACTTTTGTGTGAATCGACACAAATTAACCAGATTCACTGACATTTCGAACTGAACAGCTTTCCGACGTGCGATTCGAGATCATACCTTACAATCGAGTGATGTCGTTTCCGAACGTTCATAAACATGAAAATTGGTGATGACTGATACACTTTTGTGTGAATCGATACAATTTAACAACATTCACTGACATTTCGACCAGCATCGTTTTCCGACGTGCGATTCGAGATCATTACACGTCGGAAAACGATTCAGAACGAAATGTCAGTGAATGTTGTTAAATTGTATCGATTCACACAAAAGTGTATCAGTGATCACCAATTTTCATGTTTATGAACGTTCGGAAACGACATCACTCGATTGTGTATGTTATGATCTCAAATCGCACGTCGGAAAGCTGTTCTGTTCGAAATATCAGTGAATGTTGATAAATTGTATCGATTCACACAAAAGTGTATCGGTGATCTCCAATTTTCACGTTTATGAACGTTCGGAAACGACATCACTCGATTGTAAGTGATGATCTCGATTCGCACATCGGAAAGCGATTCAGAACGAAATGTCGGTGAATCTTGTTAATTTCTATCGATTCACACAAAAGTGAATCGGTGATCACCAATTTTCATGATTATGCACGTTCGGAAACGACATCACTCGATTGTAAGTTATGATCTCGGATCGCACGTCGAAAAGCTGTTCTGTTCGAATGTGTTAAATTGTATCGATTCACACAATATTGTATCGGTGATCAACAATTTTCACGTTTATGAACGTTCGGAAATGACATAACTCGATTGTAACTTATGATCTCGGATCGCACGTCGCAAAGCTGTTCTGTTCGAAATGTGAGTGAATCTTCTTGATTTGTTGCGATTCTCACAAATGTGTATCGGTGATCACCAAGTTTCACGTTTATGAACGTTCGGAAATGACATCACTCGATTGTAATGTATGATCTCGATTCGCACATCGGAAAGCGATTCAGAACGAAATGTCAATGAATCTTGTTAATTTTTATCGATTTACACAAAAGTGTATCGGTGATCACCAATTTTCACGTTTTTGATGGTTCGGAAACGAAATCACTCGATTGTATGGAGTGATCGCGATTCGCACATCGGAAAGCGATTCAGAACGAAATGTCAGTGAATCTGGTTAATTTGTGTCGATTCACACAAAAGTATATCGGTGATCTCCAATTTTCACGTTTATGAACGTTCGGAAACGACATCACTCGATTGTAAGTTATGATCTCGAATCGCACGTCGGAAAGCTGCTCTTTTCGAAATGTCAGTGAATGGTGTTAAATTGTATCGATTCACACAAAAGTGTATCGGTTATCTCCAATTTTCACGTTTATGAACGTTCGGAAATGACATTACTCGATTGTAAGTTATGATCTCGGATCGCACGTCGAAAAGCTGTTCTGTTCGAAATGTCAGTGAATGTGTTAAATTCTATCGATTCACACAAAATTGTATCGGTGATCTCCAATTTTCACGTTTATGAACGTTCGGAAACGACATCACTCGATTGTAAGGTATGATCTCGGATCGCACGTCGGAAAGCTGTTCTGTTCGAAATGTCAGTGAATCTTCTTGATTTGTTGCGATTCTCACAAAAGTGTATCGGTGATCACCAAGTTTCACGTTTATGAACGTTCGGAAATGACATCACTCGATTGTAAGGTATGATCTCGATTCGCACATCGGAAAGCGATTCAGAACGAAATGTCAGTGAATCTTGTTAATTTTTATCGATTTACACAAAAGTGTATCGGTGATCATCAAATTTTCACGTTTTTGATGGTTCGGAAACGACATCACTCGATTGTAAGGTGTGATCGCGATTCGCACATCGGAAACCGATTCTGTTCGAATTGTCAGTGAATCTTGATAATTTGTAACGGTTCTCACAAAAGCTTATTTGTGATCACCAATTTTCATATTTGTGAACGTCTAGAAACGACATCGTTCAAATGTCAGTTCCGGTCTCGAATCGCATTTCGGATTGCGATTCTGATAGAAATGTCGGAAAAAATTGTTAATTTGTTACGATTAACACAAAAGATTATCGCTGATTACCTATTTTCGTGTTTATGAAAGATTGGAAACGTTCACCGATAAACGTCACATATCACTAATTTTACAGACATTTAGTATCGCAATCCGAAGGGCCATTTGAGATCTGAACTGAAAATCGAGCGATGAAAACGTTTCCGAACGTTCATAAACATGAAGATTGGTAATCACCAATAAAATTTTTGTTCAATACATGACAAATTAACAATATTCAATGACATTTCGATTCGAGACCTTAAATTACAATCGAGTGATGCCGTTTCCGAACGTTCATAAACATGAAAATTGGTGATCACCGATACACTTTTGTGTGAATCGACACAAATTAACAAGATTCACTGACATTTCGTTCTGAATCGCTTTCCGATGTGCAAATCGAGTTCATACATTACAATCGAGTGATGTCGTTTCCGCACGTTCATAAACGTGAAAATTGGAGATCACCGATATACCTTTGTGTGAATCGACACAAATTAACCAGATTCACAGACATTTCGTTCTGAATCGCTTTCCGATTTGCGAATCGCGATTACACCTTACAATCGAGTGATGTCGTTTCCGAACCATCATAAACATGAAAATTGGTGATCACCGATACACTTTTGTGTGAATCGACACAAATTAACAAAATTCACTGACATTTCGTTCTGAATCGTTTTCCGATGTGCAAATCGAGATCAAATATTACAATCGAGTGATGTCGTTTCCGAACCATCATAAACGTGAAAATTGGTGATCACCGATACACTTTTGTGTGAATCGATAAAAATTACCAAGATTCACTGACATTTCGAACTGAACAGCTTTCCGACGTGCGATTCGAGATCATAACTTACAATCGAGTGATGTCGTTTCATAACGTTCATAAACATGAAAATTGGTGATCACCGATACACTTTTGTGTGAATCGACACAAATTGACAAGATTCACTGACATTTCGTTCTGAATTGCTTTCCGATGTGCGAATCGAGATCATACATTACAATCGAGTGATGTCGTTTCCGAACGTTCATAAGCATGAACATTGGTGATCACCGATACACTTTTGTGTGAATCGATAAAAATTAACAAGATTCACTGACATTCGAACTGAACAGCTTTCCGACGTGCGATTCGAGATCATACCTTACAATCGAGTGATGTCGTTTCCGAACGTTCATAAACATGAAAATTGGTGATCACCGATACACTTTTGTGTGAATCGACACAAATTAAACAGATTCACTGACGTTTCGAACTGAACAGCTTTCCGACGTGCGATTCGAGATCATACCTTACAATCGAGTGATGTGTTACGTCCTAGGGTCTCCACCATCGTGTTGGCTGGTATGTATCTGCAACATAAAGAAAATATATTTAAAATTCCCGCTTAAAAAATAAAATTTATTATTCGAAATAATAGTGACCAACATAGAAAGGCGAAAATAACTTTTAAGGAGCGCTATAGTTCAGTAAACGCTATAGTATGTAGACTAGCAAGCCCCGCGCGCAACTGACCTGCCTCACGGAGCCCGAGCGCCCGATGAGTCATCTTTCAGCGCTCTCGAAATTTCAATTTTCATTAACTAACAATAATCGACTTAGAGCATTTTTAACAGTTGGAACGTGTTTCTTATGAAAAGAGCTTTATTTTGATACCCCACACGGGTACCTTTTAATCATTTTTACCAAATATCAAAAGTTAACAATTTCAAATTTCATTAACTAACAATTTTACAGTTATCTAAATTTTAACGCTACGAGCGTGTTCTAGATCAAAATCCCTTTCAAATGAATACTCGCACGACCATTTTGCAATAATTCTTCTGTGAGTTATCAATTCGCGGAAAAACCGCGAAAAACCGCGAATTACCGCGAATCGTCCAAAAACGTCGAAAATCAAGTTCCAAACGATTAGATTCAATAGCGAAGACCATAATAAGTAACTTGGGTGGTTTTTACAACTTTTCCGAAACATAAAAATTTAACAATATTTAATTTCATTAATTAACAATTGTGTGGATAAATTATCTCTGTTACTCTCAAACGATAGGGAATTCAATGCCCTTTAAAATGATTACAAACTCGACCACTTTACACAAATATTTCGCTGATATATCAATTCGCGGGTTAACCGCGAAAAACCGCGGAAAACCGCGGATCACCCAAAATACATCAAAAACTCAGGAAATCAATGGGATTTCATAGCAAGGCGATATAGGACACAGTTCAAAAGCGATTGACACATTTTTTAAGCATATAAACAATAATTGTTAATAAATAAACAAATTTCGTTACAAACAAATTATCTTTATTTTCAATCAAGAAACACAAATATATGTATATGGGGAACAGAAACGCTTATTTCGCTATTTCTATCGAGGTATATGAGTATATAAGGCTTATACATAAGTTAAAGTATATATAGATACGTATGGACATGTATGTACATAGACTCGCTAAAACGCTTCTTATATAATGCTTAGGCTACGAAATAAATTCACATAGGTGAATCTCTGGAACACTTATTTACAAAAAACTGCAAATGCATTTCCGGTCCGAAAGTATATTTTTATACAAATAAAATAATAATAATTCACCCACTCGCAGAGGATAAATCTCGTATTGATTATTGTCATCAGAAAATCCGCGAGGTGAAACCCGATATCTTCATCCGGCGTAGCGCGACAGTACAGCCTATCAAAAGAATTAATTACGCGAATTCACGCACAAACAAAACTAAATAATTCTTCTTTCCAAACTTACCAAGATTCATACGTCGACACTCGTCAACCCTGACCCTTCACTCGAGTCCTTTTTTACGACCCTTTCTTTCCAATTTTTTCAAGGGTTTTTCCCAGCGAAAAGAAAGGACTCTAGAAAAAACATCTTAAGAGTCTCTTAGGCGAAGTCACGCACGTGCCAGATGTGACAGTCCTCGTCAAAACACTGTACAAAATTTCCTGAAAAACGCACAGAAAAATTAATCGTCAAATGTTAAACAATAAAAGAAAATATGTAGAAAAGCACACTTACCGATAAAACTTCGCTGCGCACCGTCCAAATCATTGTAAACACCCGTAGAGATCCTGCGAACAAAATAATATTTATAAAAAAAAAATAATTAATTAAATAAACAATAATTGTACTTACCAACCCGAAATTTACTCGCCGTTGGATCCAGAAGAACCTGAAAATAGAAAATGGCAATCAATCAATAAAATAAGCATCGATTCGTAATTAATTAATAAACAACCAATTAATTGTTATAAGAAGATATTAAATATACTTACACACCCGTTGTATCCAGAGAAAACCTAGAAACAATAATGAGATAATAATCTTACAATAAACAGTAAATAAGAATGTAAAATCAATAATTATTTAACTGAAGTTAATTAATTATTGATAAATAAAATATAACGAAAATGTACTTACCTCAAAATTAAGCTGAAAATAAATGTAAAATTAATGATTAATTAAACTGGTTTTAAATAATCAATAATTACGAGTTAAACGAATTTATAAAGTATATAGAAACAGTATATAAGAGTCACGGATACTCACTTTATTTGTGTGCGCCAACCAACACCGAGACGCCCGGCCTCACCGATACTCCAACGGGACGCTGCTATTTAAGAGCGCAGGCGCGCCGCACTCACCAGTTCTCGAATCTCTCCACAGCTAGCCAGTCGAACTCCGGCCGAGAGCGAGCACGGATACTCCCGCGGAGCAGCTGAAAATCGAATAGTTTTTAATAAGTTTTACAGTTCTCGAATCTCTCCACAGCTAGCCAGTCGAACTCCGGCCGAGAGCGAGCACGGATACTCCCGCAGAGCAGCTGAAAATCGAAAAGTTTTTAATAAGTTTTAAAGTTCTTTTTCGTACAAGTTAACCGTACAAGTTTATTTTAATTTTGTAACATCGCAACTTAAAAGTTTGTAACAATACATAAGTGTAAAAAGGGGTGAAAAGTGTTTAAAATAATTATTCAAATCATCCTTAAACCCCCGTTGAGTAATTTCCACCGAATCTCGCGATTAATTAACAATTTATTTCCGTTGAGTAATTTCCACCGAAACTCGCGATAATTCGAAATCATTTCTTTCGTTCGAGTATTTTTCACCGAAACTTGCGAATTATTATCATCAATTTTCTTCGAGTGATTTTTCCATTCTTTTCCTCGAGAATTTATATTTCTTAATTCGATAAAATCGAGTCTAATTATTTTTCTCGAATTATAAATTTTCACGAGTTATTTTCATCAAGATTAACTAGAGTCTCAATTTCATGTTTTACAAAAACTCGTGTTCATTACTGAACGAATTTATTAATTTCATTCTCTCTTTTATCTAACACCGTAAATTCTCTAAAACGTGGCATTATTTAATTTCATTTTCGTGCCTTAATTCAGCGATAAACCTGCGGATTCATTTCTTTTATAATTTGGCATACTTCTTTCATTCAATCTCGCAGTTGAATAATTAATTCAAGTTTTTCCATACGATTCTTTTTGTGCTAGACTCAGGCACGTTAGATCGTATTTTAATTCTTTTATTTGTATCGTTCTGTGCTGGAGAATTTGGCACGCCGATACATATTTCTATCTCTCTCTCTCTCTCATTGTTCTGTGCTGGAGAATTTGGCACGCCAACGAGATTTCTATCTCTCTCTCTCTTTCTCATTGTTCTGTGCTGGAGAATTTGGCACGTCAACGAGATTTCTTTCTTTTTTCTATCCTTTAAACAAACTTGAATTAATTATCGAAATATAAATTTAATTATGAATTTCTCTTATTATGCCTAGACGTCGAGGAGGCGTTAAATTTCAAATCCGCCGGGCTATCGCACGTGCCTGTAATAGACCCGCTCTAAACCGTGGTAATAATAAATCGTGGGTGAAAACGTTGTGCAAAGCCACTCAACACTCACAGCTATCTGAAAACTCTGGTGTCGAATATCCGAACGATATTATTTATAATTTGGTGTTAAAATCGGGTCCGAGTAAAATTCGCGTCGTTTCCGACGTTATCGTTCGGAAGAGCATCTTCATTATCGACGCTAATTCGCCATACTCATTGGGACGTTTGGTCGGTTCATCGATCTTCACTCAACGAGAAGAATACTATCCCGATTGTGGAAACATCTCGGAGGCATCGACCGTTTCCCGACCATCAACACCAATCGACATCGAAGTAATAACAATCGATTAACTCATCCGTCGAAGAATAACTAAACGGTAAGTGAGTTTTATTTTATTTTTATTCTCATAAGGTCATCCGGTAAATATTTCACGAGCATAGGTTTCGGTCCTGAGGGGGAAAATCTCACCTTCTCAAATACGAGATCTAAAATAAGTCTACGCGTCGTACCCCGTGTATCATTTTCCTGGACAAATAAATTCTTCCGGTTGCCGACCATCGAGCATACTGCTGACGGTAATCCAGTCTGTATCAATCCAATCGGTCAAGTAGAGTTCCACATTTCCAGCAGTCGGTAAACTAACGAACCGCGACCAGGGTAAATCCCTGTCGTACCAAGCGGGCTGCTCTAAAAAGTTTCTCTCTTACCGTCCGTAGCCGTGAATCGTATTGTCAGTATTTCGTTAGATAATTTGTCTCTCTCTAAAAATCCGGGCATTAAACCACACGACGTAACAGGTTTATATATTTTTTGGTGGCAGCGGTGGGATACCGTCGCGAAATAAAGTACTGGTGGCCTTTCTTTTATTTTTTTGTAATTATCATTGGTTAATTTTCGCAATCGAGTAAAGCGAGGAAACTCGTAACTTCAATTGTGATAAATTCATTCAAATTTCAGAGAATATCGTCACTATTCTGTCGAATTTCAAATTAAAATCAAATTATCGATCGCTAAATTTGATTATTTCTCAAATTTATTCGTATAACAAACCATTATCGACTTCGTTACTCGAATACCAAAGCATTTCTCGTCAATTTAAAAATTGGACAAATTTTCCTTCATCAATATTTTTTGAATTTCTACCTACCAAATCTCAGTAACAAACCGTACCGAACACAAATAAACGGAGAAAAATCATATTCCAAACGATTTAACGCAACATTTCCGTAATATAAAAATTTTGTAAAATTGGACAAATTTTGCAATTTCAAAATATCATCTCTTCTATACGCTAACAATCAATTTTTAACTTCAAGGAGTATAAATATTCGGAAAATATTAAGTTCCAAACGTCTACACTCGGGATTTTTCGAAATAAATCGTATTTGAAAAATTGGACAAATTTCTCGACTTTAAAATTTTTATTTGAATTTTTCGGAGTTCAACTCAAATAACAAACTACACCGAATTAAAAACAGCAGAGAACAGTCCGTTTCCAATCGTTTGAACATTCAATTTTGCCATTTTTTATATTTTTTGGAATTGGACAAATTTTTCGAAAATTTTCCTGTTCTCAATTTTCATATAACAAACGCAATCAAGCCGTTACATTTGAAGTACAAACAATTTCAAAAACTTTTCATTAATATTTTTCAATAAAATACAATTTTCGTAATTGGACAAATTTTTCAAAACTCCCCCTACTTGCAGATTTCCAAATAACAAACGTTACTATACCATTATTTACAAAATACAATCAATTTCCAAACGTTTTAAATAAAACTTTTCAATAAAATCCAAATTTTAAATTTTGGACAAAATTTTTATACGTTCCCATTTCTCAACTTTTGGACAAGTTTTCGTGTATTAATCGTTCTTTAGTAAATTTCAAACAAAATCAAAATGAAGGACCTTACGTCAGAGGAGCTGCAAGTACTCCGCGATCAGCTATTGTTAAAAGAGCGTGAATTGGTAGAAAAAGAACGTAGGTTACAACATCAGGAGGAAGTCCTTGACGAAGAGCGATTAGAGGTTGCAAAACAATTCGAAACACTCCAATCTGCAACGGATGAGGGTGAAGTCAATAAACAAGAGAAATCATCAAACGATCGGTTAAAACATTTAATCGATATAATTAATGAGCAACAAAATGCAAGCAAATCTTTACAGAATAATCTCGACAGAATAATGAGTGAGATAAAAGGCTTGAAGACCGAGAGGCCGAGCTCTCGGGCCGCTATGTTCACAACAGACGTTTGGGGTGAACCCGACGTGGGGAATCACTCGATCAACAATCAGGCGAAAACAAGTACCCCTCGCGAAAACGATGTCCGACACGCGCCAAATTCCCCGGGTACGATCAACCTCCCGAGCGTCAAATACAAAGACGCGCTCGAATCCGTACCGATTTTTACTGGGTATAATTTCCCAGTCCTTCGATTTATTCGTGTCTGTCAAAAGGTGCGAAGTTTATTTAGTCCTCAGCACGAGCCCACGTTGGTTCTGCTCCTAAAAAATAAATTAAAAAGTCATGCACAAACCGCCTTCGAGGACGATAACTCGCGAACTATCAAAGAACTCGTGGAACGATTAAAATTATTGTTTGGATCATCTAAATCAGTCAACGAATACCGCGGCGAGTTAGGTACGATAACAAAAACGCCGTCCGAAAATATGATTCAGTATATCAGCCGCGTCAAGGATCTGCACTTCGAGATTATCGAAATGGACACCGAAACATGGGGTCCTCTTTCTCGCGAACATCGCGCGCAATGTGAAAACGATACAATGGATAGTTTCGTCAAGGGCCTGCCGCCCGATCTTAGAATGCGCGTACGATTGGAATATTATCAAACCTTGGAAGAGCTTTTCGCGAAGGCCATCAAGGTCGAAAAGGAAGTCGCGGTGGATCAAAAATTTTCAAAAATAAACAGCCAACCGCAACCTTCGCGGAATGTTCGGGTCGCTTTCACGAATAATTCACCGTGCACCCACTGCAACAGGGGCGGGCACGACCTAGAAAATTGTTGGCTGAAATACCCCGAAAAAAGGCCAAAAAGGGACAATAATCGGAATAACGGCCATTATAATCGCGGTAACGGCAATAATAACTATAATAACGGTCACAAACCTCATTGCACGTATTGCAACAAAATCGGTCACACGGAAGAAAAATGCTTCCGCAAGCAAAATGATAGTACAAAAAACGCGGTTCCGCGCCCAACGGAACAGGGCTCGTTGGGAGACCCGCGGACGCACCCTGTCAATTTAGCGGAGGCAGTGCCCTCCGCGCCGTCAATCTCTGCCTGAACGAGCTTCAGCGCTCTCCCTCCGTCACCCTCCATTGCCCTCAATTAGGCGGGCTTACCGAATTTTTAATAGATTCCGGGGCGGAGGTCAACATCGCAAAAATAAACACGGTTTCTAGCTCCGTGGTAATCGATAAACGAGAGAGAATTCAGTTAAACGGGATAGCTGGGAAAACGGTTGCTACCTTTGGTTGGATAACAGCCCGTGTTTGTGGTACGCCGACCATCTTTCTTTCCCAGAACAAGGCATCTTTAGATTGGTCGAAGCGGCTCCTCTCTTGGAACGAGCAAGCTTTTCCTTTCATGGATTGCGACACAATATTCCTCGCCAAGAGAAGTAAGACAATCGGTTTCGGTCGGGTGAAAAACCCCGAAGTAAAACGCGGTTACGTTCCGCGCCTCGACCTCGGGGCCGGGATTTATTGCGGCCAAATAGTAGCTCAAACCGAATTCGGAATCACTAAATTGGTGATACACAATTCAACCCTCGAAGACGTCCTCGTAAAGGTCCCGACCATAGAAATCGAGGAGTACGAGGATGTCGACGAGGCATATCTTGTCAAAGCAACCGATTTCGATTAAGCTTTTCCGGACGGTTACGAGCCGAAGGCAATTGTCAGTCACACGTGTGAAGAATTGTGCGACGGGAGGTTAGAACCCGGCGAATATATCAAACGCGTTCTAAGAATCCAGAAGGACGACAGAATCAGAAAGGTAAAGGACTTATTACGACTTGACCACCTTAACCAAGAACAAAAGGATAGTATTGAGTCAATTATTCGGGATAATGCCGACCTTTTTCAATTTCCTAACGAAAACTTAGATTTTGTACCGGATTTTTATCATAAAATTGAAACTGTAGACGACCAACCGGTGTTCACTCGACAATATAGATTCCCTCCGATCCATAAGGATGAAATTACAAAACAGGTCGGGGAGTTAGTAAAAAATAATATCATCTCACCTTCTCTCTCCCCGTACAGCTCACCCCTGTGGATTGTGCCGAAGAAAGCGGACTCCCAGGGCAATAAACGTTGGAGAATGGTTATCGATTACCGCAATCTCAACGAGAAGACTATCGGAGATGCTTATCCTCTCCCCCAGATTAACGAAATTTTGGACCAGCTTGGAAGCGCGAAATATTTCTCCGTATTCGACCTTGCCAGCGGTTTTCACCAAATCAAAGTGGATCCGAAGGATAAACATAAAACCGCGTTTTCCACCCCTTTCGGTCATTATGAGTTTAATCGCATGCCCTTCGGGTTGAAAAACGCACCCGCTACTTTCCAAAGGCTTATGGACCGAGTACTAGTGGGACTTCAAGGGGTCGAGCTCTTCGTCTACTTAGACGATATCGTGATTTACGCCAAATCTTTACACGAGCACAAAATTAAGTTCGACAAATTGGCCTCTCGGTTACGAAGAGCCAATATGCACCAACAACCAGACAAGTGCGAGTTCCTTCGCCGCGAAGTAGGTTATTTAGGACACGTAATTAGTGACCAGGGAGTAAAACCAGACCCGAAGAAGATCGAGGCCCTACAGAACTACCCTGCTCCTACAAATCAGAAAAAAATCAAGCAGTTTCTCGGATTAGCCGGGTATTATCGGCGTTTTATAGAAAATTTTTCGGGCATATCAAAACCCCTCACAAATTTGCTAAAAAAGGGGATCCCATTCAAGTGGACCGACTCTCAACAGCGAGCGTTCGATATATTGAGGGAGGCCCTGTGTAAAGAACCTGTTTTACAATATCCCGACTTTACACAACCGTTTAACATCACAACCGACGCATCAAATTATGCGATTGGGGGCGTTCTTTCTCAAGGCGACATAGGCAAAGATAAGCCAATCGCGTATGCGTCCAGAACACTAAATAAACACGAATTAAATTACTCCGTCATAGAGAAAGAATGCCTCGCCATAATTTATTGCGTGAACCATGTCAGACCCTATATCTATGGCAGGAAGTTCAATCTCCTTACCGATCATCAGCCATTAGTGTGGCTGAATTCCGTAAAAGACCCCGCCAATCGTCTGGTACACTGGCGTTTGAGTCTATCTAATTATGAATATAAAATCCAGTATAAACCTGGGAGCGCGAACAATAACGCTGACGCTCTCTCGCGAAATCCACCTGAAAGTAAAAACATCCTTATACTAACGCATAATCCAAAAAAGAAAAGAAAATTGAACTTACCTGGCCAATCCAACGACGATCATCCCGACGAATCTGATGAAGAACCATCATCCGATACAACGCCTAACGAACGAATTTTTAGTCCTCCTAGGCAATACAGGGGACGCACCGAAAATCCTAACCCTACTCCAGCTCCTGTTCCAGTGACGGTACCAAATGCACCCGATTCACGGACAGAATCCGACTCCACAGAAAATATTTTTAGTCCGCCAGCCCACTTTAAAATGAAAAATATAGAGCAAAAAGGCTCAAGTAACATAAACGAGGAGACACAAACTCGTAAAAGGAAAAGAAAGACCGGAATTTCTCCAGGTGAAGAAGGATCACAAGACGACCCTATCGACGAGTCGATGTTGGGAAGCTTGCCCTTCGACCCTGGGCCCCCCGGCGAATTAAACGTTCCGAGTGACGGACGATTATTTTGTGAAAATTTAGTTGAACCACAGGGATCACGGGTCGAAATTAAGGCTCCTGGTAATCGCGTTGATGTCAACATATACGGTGAAAGACCCGAAGACATCAGCGTTGAGCCAGATCTGCCAATCGATATCTTAAATGATAACCCGCCCCTCGAATTCGACGATTTCTTTGAGGGCTACGGGGCGAATATGGAAGAAAATAATTTGTTGGAGGAAACTACATTGTCGGACGAAAACGAGTCTGAAGAGGAAACGGATCTTTTGTTGGACCCTGGGGAATGCGGTAGAGGTCCCTCAAACGATCCAGCTTATTCAATCGAAGGTGCTTTATCGATACGAGAAGTTCGCGATAATTTGTCAATGCAAAAGGGAGCGAAAATTATTTTTATTACGAGACAAGGGCTACCCCTCGATGACGGAGCCAAGGAACTAGATACTCTCAAAAAGATGCCTCAATATGAGAATATTAATATTTTTAGGGCCAAAGTTGCCAGGGAAAAGGGATGTGCAATGATAGCACTACCAGTCGTTTTTCATCTGAGAGAGAATATTTCCTTGGACGATCTAGGGGACACGTTCGAGTCGTTAAGAGATGTTATTCGCGAGGAAAATATCACCTCAATTAGTATCGCTAAGACAAATTCAATCGGAGGTCTAAATTGGGCCGAAATTAAAAACCTTTTAATACAAATTCTGAGGGATCAAATGATCGCTCTCACCATCTGTCAACAGCTGATTCGTTTCCCGACGGAGCAAGAGCGCCTCGAAATTATTGCCGAGAAGCACGCTTCCGCGGTCGGTGGCCATAAGGGCGTAAATAAAACTTACAAGCGGATCAGAGAACACTTTTTCTGGGAAAATATGAAGACCCACATTCAATATTATATAGCGAGATGCAGAAATTGCCAATTAAAAAAATTAGTCCGGGTCAAGACTAAACAGCCCATGGTTATAACCGACACGCCGGGGCGATCTTTCGACAAGATTTCAATGGACGTCGTCGGCCCCCTTCCTACCACCAGTAGCGGAAATTCGTATATCTTGACTATGCAAGACCTGTTAACAAAATGGTCAATCGCTGTCCCGCTGGCTAGGACGACGGCCGTCGACATCGCTGACGCGTTTATAGAACATTTTGTCTGTCAATTTAGTGCTCCGAAGGCAATTCTCACAGATCAGGGGCGAAATTTTCTCTCGAGCTTAATAAGGGCAATCGCAAAAATCTGGCGGATCAAATTATACCAGACAACCGCCTTCCATCCGCAAAGTAACGGATCGATCGAGCGATCGCATCACGTATTGGCGGAATATATAAAACAATATATTGACAAAAATAATGAATGGGACAAATTACTCCGTAGATGTATGTTCTCATATAATACTAGCCAACACGAGGGGACGAAATACACCCCCTTCGAATTAGTTTACGGACACCTGGCTAGTCTCCCATCGGCTCATCAACACATCGAAGAGGACCTGGATCCGACGTACGCGGACTACCTCGAAAATCTGTTTATCACGATCGATCAGCTTCAAAACCTTGCCCGCGAAAATCTAATCGCGGCGAAAGAGAGATCAAAACAATATTACGATCGAAAAATCAACCCACAACAGTTTGACGTTGGTGACGTCGTTCTTATGCTGAAGGAACCGAGTAAAGGGAAATTCAGTGACCAGTACACGGAACCCTGTGAAATTATTGAAATTCTTTCCGGGGGAAATTTAAAAATCTTGTATAAAGGGAAATCGCGAATCGTTCACGCGAATAAACTTAGAGGTACCCGCCTCCCACTTGATTAATAATCGGGTATCCTCTCACTTTCAGGAAGACCATGGTACGATTACTACTTGGCTTCCTTCTCTTGCAAGAGGCTTCCGCGCTGTTGGGATACGACTGTGCGGGGCCAAACCTCAACATTACAACTATTTAGCTTAACAACGTAGGAGAATGCAATGTTCCGATCAACGCGCCTATTCCAAAGGAAACATACATTCAATTGCTCCAATTATCAGACTTTTCGCACGCCGAAGTCGTGCAGTGCCGCGTGGAAATAGACCGCACCGATTACTACTGTGGGATGAGTTCGCACGTTTCGGTGGTTCAGAACGGACGCCAAATTTACCTCCACGAACTCGACGAACGTGGGTGTCGAAAACTTCAGGAAACTGGGATATTCCAACTCAGCCCATCCAGCATCATAACCGGGCTAAGGAAGAACAGCACAACCGATCGCGCTATTTTATTAGGCGGTTCCCTCACCAACAGTGGAAGCTGCCAAGGGACACAGTACAGCGACGCGTTTGGAAACTGGAACGGGGTCGTAATCCAGGCGACAGTAAAAATCACGCTGACAAACTACATGGCCGAAGTGAACTTGGTCAGTAATAAAATTGTTCTTCAGTCAGGAACGCAGTGCTATCTTTCCGATGGTACTTGTATGGACGTCGAAGGGAATTCAGCCTTTTGGATAACCGAACCAGCAGACTCGTGTCAGTTCAATCGATACGATGTCCTCTTCGAAGGCATTGCCCATAAACAACAAAATCCAGACTCAGCGACCAACAATCCTGACGTATTCTCACTAACAACGCACGAAACGACGTTCGCGTTAGCAGCCAAATCAATGAAGCATATCTGCGGTTACAATCTCGTTCGTACGGAGCACCCAAAACTTTACATTCTGGAAACACAAAAGGGAAGGACGTTCGCGCAGAAAAAACAAATTCCCGTCAACAATCTCGATATTTTTTCATACATGAACTCCAAATTTATTTACGTTGAAAAACACATCCGTACACAGATACAAAATCTTTACAGAGACGTCGTACTACAGAGGTGTAATCTCGAGCGTCAGGTAATCCAAAACGCATTAAACACAGCCCCTTTGTTCCCGGAAAAATTCGCCACAACAATCATGAAGGCTCACGGATATATGGCCGTAGTATTGGAAGAAGTTGCCCACATTATAAAATGTACACCTGTCGACTGTAGCATCCGCCGGACCAAGGAATGTTACAACGAACTTCCAGTAACGTATCGGAACGAGTCCCGTTATTTATCGCCAATCTCGAAGGTTCTTCTCAAAGCAGGGACCCAAATCGAGTGCGATCCACTTCTTCCAGCATTGTACAACATCGATAATAACTGGTATCGGTTCAGCCCGCAAGGAGTCCCAGCTCAAACCCCTCAAGAACTTCACCCGACTGCACATCCATCGTGGAATTACAATCCGATCGGAGACTTAGCAGTTTCTGGAATATACACAGTAGAAGAAATTAATCAATTAAGAGATCGCATCATGTTTCCAGCTGAAAGAGCCGCTCTCCTCAACACTATCGCTCGCGGTTCTGCCGGTTATCCAGTGGCAGGAGGAACAATTGCAATACAAAATTTATTAAGTACCGAGGCAATCGAACAACTCGCGGAAGGTACAATTAACAAAATTTGGCATGGTTTGGAAAAATTCGGAATAGTGAGCTCCGGGTTCTTCGCCATAGCGTTTATCTTCAGCATCGTAAAAGCAGTGATCGACATCATCATACAGGGTTACACCCTTCATTCTCTCTACGGTTGGAGCGTCGCATTAATTGGCGCAATTTGGAATTCTATAACTTATCTTTTAATCACACGCCACTACAAGAAAAACAGCCAACGGGAAAATTCATATGAGATCCTGCGTGAAACAGAACTTTCGGAGGTCGTCTCACAGGAGCCGAAACCGTCCCCATCGAAAAGAAGACTTTCTGGCGTAGACCCTGTACTTTTGGGTCGTCTTACAGCCGGTTCTCAGCCTAAGTAAACCATCGGCTTCGAACTTCTCCGGGGAGGTGTTACGTCCTAGGGTCTCCACCATCGTGTTGGCTGGTATGTATCTGTAACATAAAGAAAATATATTTAAAATTCCCGCTTAAAAAATAAAACTTATTATTCGAAATAATAGTGACTAACATAGAAAGGCGAAAATAACTTTTAAGGAGCGCTATAGTTCAGTAAACGCTATAGTATGTAGACTAGCGAGCCCCGCGCGCAACTGACCTGCCTCACGGAGCCCGAGCGCCCGATGAGTCATCACTCAGCGCTCTCGAAATTTCAATTTTCATTAACTAACAATAATCGACTTAAAGCATTTTTAACAGTTGGAACGTGTTTCTTATGAAAAGAGCTTTATTTTGATACCCCACACGGGTACCTTTTAATCATTTTTACCAAATATCAAAAGTTAACAATTTCAAATTTCATTAATTAACAATTTTACAGTTATCTAAATTTTAACGCTACGAGCGTGTTCTAGATCAAAATCCCTTTCAAATGAATACTCGCACGACCATTTTGCAATAATTCTTCTGTGAGTTATCAATTCGCGGAAAAACCGCGAAAAACCGCGAATTACCGCGAATCGTCCAAAAACGTCGAAAATCAAGTTCCAAACGATTAGATTCAATAGCAAAGACCATAATAACTAACTTGGGTGCTTTTTACAACTTTTCCGAAACATAAAAATTTAACAATATTTAATTTCATTAATTAACAATTATGTGGATAAATTATCTCTGTTACTCTCAAACGATAGGGAATTCAATGCCCTTTAAAATGATTACAAACTCGACCACTTTACACAAATATTTCGCTGATATATCAATTCGCGGGTTAACCGCGAAAAACCGCGGAAAACCGCGGATCACCCAAAATACATCAAAAACTCAGGAAATCAATGGGATTTCATAGCAAGGGGATATAGGACACAGTTCAAAAGCGATTGACACATTTTTTAAGCATATAAACAATAATTGTTAATAAATAAACAAATTTCGTTACAAACAAATTATCTTTATTTTCAATCAAGAAACACAAATATATGTATATGGGGAACAGAAACGCTTATTTCGCTATTTCTATCGAGGTATATGAGTATATAAGGCTTATACATAAGTTAAAGTATATATAGATACGTATGGACATGTATGTACATAGACTCGCTAAAACGCTTCTTATATAATGCTTAGGCTACGAAATAAATTCACATAGGTGAATCTCTGGAACACTTATTTACAAAAAACTGCAAATGCATTTCAGGTCCGAAAGTATATTTTTATACAAATAAAATAATAATAATTCACCCACTCGCAGAGGATAAATCTCGTATTGATTATTGTCATCAGAAAATCCGCGAGGTGAAACCCGATATCTTCATCCGGCGTAGCGCGACAGTACAGCCTATCAAAAGAATTAATTACGCGAATTCACGCACAAACAAAACTAAATAATTCTTCTTTCCAAACTTACCAAGATTCATACGTCGACACTCGTCAACCCTGACCCTTCACTCGAGTCCTTTTTTACGACCCTTTCTTTCCAATTTTTTCAAGGGTTTTTCCCAGCGAAAAGAAAGGACTCTAGAAAAAACATCTCAAGAGTCTCTTAGGCGAAGTCACGCACGTGCCAGATGTGACAGTCCTCGTCAAAACGCTGTACAAAATTTCCTGAAAAACGCACAGAAAAATTAATCGTCAAATGTTAAACAATAAAAGAAAATATGTAGAAAAGCACACTTACCGATAAAACTTCGCTGCGCACCGTCCAAATCATTGTAAACACCCGTAGAGATCCTGCGAACAAAATAATATTTATAAAACAACAAAATAATTAATTAAATAAACAATAATTGTACTTACCAACCCGAAATTTACTCGCCGTTGGATCCAGAAGAACCTGAAAATAGAAAATGGCAATCAATCAATAAAATAAGCATCGATTCGTAATTAATTAATAAACAACCAATTAATTGTTATAAGAAGATATTAAATATACTTACACACCCGTTGTATCCAGAGAAAACCTAGAAACAATAATGAGATAATAACACTTACAATAAACAGTAAATAAGAATGTAAAATCAATAATTATTTAACTGAAGTTAATTAATTATTGATAAATAAAATATAACAAAAATGTACTTACCTTAAAATTAAGCTGAAAATAAATGTAAAATTAATGATTAATTAAACTGGTTTTAAATAATCAATAATTACGAGTTAAACGAATTTATAAAGTATATAGAAACAGTATATAAGAGTCACGGATACTCACTTTGTTTGTGCGCGCCAACCAACACCAAGACGCCCGGCCTCACCGATACTCCAACGGGACGCTGCTATTTAAGAGCGCAGGCGCGCCGCACTCATCAGTTCTCGAATCTCTCCACAGCTAGCCAGTCGAACTCCGGCCGAGAGCGAGCACGGATACTCCCGCGGAGCAGCTGAAAATCGAACAGTTTTTAATAAGTTTTTAAAGTTCTCGAATCTCTCCACAGCTAGCCAGTCGAACTCCGGCCGAGAGCGAGCACGGATACTCCCGCAGAGCAGCTGAAAATCGAAAAGTTTTTAATAAGTTTTAAAGTTCTTTTTCGTACAAGTTAACCGTACAAGTTTATTTTAATTTTGTAACATCGCAACTTAAAAGTTTGTGACAATACATAAGTGTAAAAAGGGGTGAAAAGTGTTTAAAATAATTATTCAAATCATCCTTAAACCCCCGTTGAGTAATTTCCACCGAATCTCGCGATTAATTAACAATTTATTTCCGTTGAGTAATTTCCACCGAAACTCGCGATAATTCGAAATCATTTCTTTCGTTCGAGTATTTTTCACCGAAACTCGCGAATTATTATCATCAATTTTCTTCGAGTGATTTTTCCATTCTTTTCCTCGAGAATTTATATTTCTTAATTCGATAAAATCGAGTCTAATTATTTTTCTCGAATTATAAATTTTCACGAGTTATTTTCATCAAGATTAACTAGAGTCTCAATTTCATGTTTTACAAAAACGCGTGTTCATTACTGAACGAATTTATTAATTTCATTCTCTCTTTTATCTAACACCGTAAATTCTCTAAAACGTGGCATTATTTAATTTCATTTTCGTGCCTTAATTCAGCGATAAACCTGCGGATTCATTTCTTTTATAATCTGGCATACTTCTTTCATTCAATCTCGCAGTTGAATAATTAATTCAAGTTTTTCCATACGATTCTTTTTGTGCTAGACTCAGGCACGTTAGATCGTATTTTAATTCTTTTATTTGTATCGTTCTGTGCTGGAGAATTTGGCACGCCAACGAGATTTCTATCTCTCTCTCTCTTTCTCATTGTTCTGTGCTGGAGAATTTGGCACGTCAACGAGATTTCTTTCTTTTTTCTATCCTTTAAACAAACTTGAATTAATTATCGAAATATAAATTTAATTATGAATTTCTCTTATTATGCCTAGACGTCGAGGAGGCGTTAAATTTCAAATCCGCCGGGCTATCGCACGTGCCTGTAATAGACCCGCTCTAAACCGTGGTAATAATAAATCGTGGGTGAAAACGTTGTGCAAAGCCACTCAACACTCACAGCTATCTGAAAACTCTGGTGTCGAATATCCGAACGATATTATTTATAATTTGGTGTTAAAATCGGGTCCGAGTAAAATTCGCGTCGTTTCCGACGTTATCGTTCGGAAGAGCATCTTCATTATCGACGCTAATTCGCCATACTCATTGGGACGTTTGGTCGGTTCATCGATCTTCACTCAACGAGAAGAATACTATCCCGATTGTGGAAACATCTCGGAGGCATCGACCGTTTCCCGACCATCAACACCAATCGACATCGAAGTAATAACAATCGATTAACTCATCCGTCGAAGAATAACTAAACGGTAAGTGAGTTTTATTTTATTTTTATTCTCATAAGGTCATCCGGTAAATATTTCACGAGCATAGGTTTCGGTCCTGAGGGGGAAAATCTCACCTTCTCAAATACGAGATCTAAAATAAGTCTACGCGTCGTACCCCGTGTATCATTTTCCTGGACAAATAAATTCTTCCGGTTGCCGACCATCGAGCATACTGCTGACGGTAATCCAGTCTGTATCAATCCAATCGGTCAAGTAGAGTTCCACATTTCCAGCAGTCGGTAAACTAACGAACCGCGACCAGGGTAAATCCCTGTCGTACCAAGCGGGCTGCTCTAAAAAGTTTCTCTCTTACCGTCCGTAGCCGTGAATCGTATTGTCAGTATTTCGTTAGATAATTTGTCTCTCTCTAAAAATCCGGGCATTAAACAACACGACGTAACACTAACATTTCGAAAAGAGCAGCTTTCCGACGCGTGCGATCCGAGATCATAACTTACAATCGAGTGATGTCGTTTCCGAACGTTCATAAACGTGAAAATTGGAGATCACCGATACACTTTTGTGTGAATCGATACAATTTATCAACATTCACTGATATTTCGAACAGAACAGCTTTCCGACGTGCGATTTGAGATCATAACATACACAATCGAGTGATGTCGTTTCCGAACGTTCATAAACATGAAAATTTGTGATCACCGATACACTTTTGGGCGAATCGATACAAATTAACAAGGTTCACTGACATTTCGTTCTGAATCGCTTTCCGACGTGTAATGATCTCGAATCGCACGTCGGAAAGCGATGCTGGTCGAAATGTCAGTGAATGTTGTTCAATTGTATCGATTCACACAAAAGTGTATCAGTAATCACCAATTTTCATGTTTATGAACGTTCGGAAACGACATCACTCGATTGTAAGGTATGATCTCGAATCGCACGTCAGAAAGCTGTTCAGTTCGAAATGTCAGTGAATCTTGTTAATTTTTATCGATTCACACAAAAGTGTATCGGTGATCACCAATGTTCATGCTTATGAACGTTCGGAAACGACATCACTCGATTGTAAGGTATGATCTCGAATCGCACGTCGGAAAGCTGTTCAGTTCGAAATGTCAGTGAATCTTGTTAATTTTTATCGATTCACACAAAAGTGTATCGGTGATCACCAATGTTCATGCTTATGAACGTTCGGAAACGACATCACTCGATTGTAAGGTATGATCTCGAATCGCACGTCGGAAAGCTGTTCAGTTCGAAATGTCAGTGAATCTTGTTAATTTTTATCGATTCACACAAAAGTGTATCGGTGATCACCAATGTTCATGTTTATGAACGTTCGGAAACGACATCACTCGATTGAAAGGTGTGATCGCGATTCGCACATCGGAAAGCGATCCAGAACGAAATGTCAGTGAATCTTGTTAATTTTTATCGATTCACACAAAAGTGTATCGGTGATCACCAATTTTCACGTTTATGATGGTTCGGAAACGACATCACTCGATTGTAATATTTGATCTCGATTTGCACATCGGAAAGCGATTCAGAACGAAATGTCTGTTAATCTTGTTAATTTGTGTCGATTCACACAAAAGTGTATCGGTGATCACCAATTTTCATGTTTATGAACGTTCGGAAACGACATCATTCGATTGTAATTTATGATCTCGAATCGAAATGTCATTGAATATTGTTAATTTGTCATGAATTGAACAAAAATTTTATTGGTGATTACCAATCTTCATGTTTATGAACGTTCGGAAACGTTTTCATCGCTCGATTGTCAGTTCAGATCTCAAATGGCCCTTCGGATTGCGATATTAAATGTCTGTAAAATTAGTGATATGTGACGTTTATCGGTGAACGTTTCCAATCTTTCATAAACACGAAAATAGGTAATCAGCGATAATCTTTTGTGTTAATCGTTACAAATTAACAATTTTTTCCGACATTTCTATCAGAATCGCAATCCGAAATGCGATTCGAGACCGGAACTGACATTCGAACGATGTCGTTTCTGAACGTTCACAAATATGAAAATTGGTGATCACAAATAAACTTTTGTGAGAATCGTTACAAATTATCAAGATTCACTGACAATTCGAACAGAATCGGTTTCCGATGTGCGAATCGCGATCACACCTTACAATCGAGTGATGTCGTTTCCGAACCATCAAAAACGTGAAAATTTGATGATCACCGATACACTTTTGTGTAAATCGATAAAAATTAACAAGATTCACTGACATTTCGTTCTGAATCGCTTTCCGATGTGCGAATCGAGATCATACCTTACAATCGAGTGATGTCATTTCCGAACGTTCATAAACGTGAAAATTGGTGATCACCGATACACTTTTGTGAGAATCGCAACAAATCAAGAAGATTTACTGACATTTCGAACAGAACAGCTTTCCGACGTGCGATCCGAGACCATACCTTACAATCGAGTGATTTCGTTTCCGAACGTTCATAAACGTGAAAATTGGAGATCACCGATACAATTTTGTGTGAATCGATAGAATTTAACACATTCACTGACATTTCGAACAGAACAGCTTTTCGACGTGCGATCCGAGATCATAACTTACAATCGAGTAATGTCATTTCCGAACGTTCATAAACGTGAAAATTGGAGATAACCGATACACTTTTGTGTGAATCGATACAATTTAACAACATTCACTGACATTTCGAAAAGAGCAGCTTTCCGACGTGCGATTCGAGATCATAACTTACAATCGAGTGATGTCGTTTCCGAACGTTCATAAACATGAAAATTGGTGATTACCGATACACTTTTGTGTGAATCGACACAAATTGACAAGATTCACTGACATTTCGTTCTGAATCGCTTTCCGATGTGCGAATCGAGATCATACATAACAATGGAGTGATGTCGTTTCCGAACGTTCATAAACGTGAAAATTGGAGATCACCGATACAATTTTGTGTGAATTGATAGAATTTAACACATGCACTGACATTTCGAACATAACAGCTTTTCGACGTGCGATCCGAGATCATAACGTACAATCGAGTCATGTCGTTTCCGACCGTACATAAACATGAAAATTGGTGATCACCGATTCACTTTTGTGTGAATCGATAGAAATTAAAAAGATTCTCAGACATTTCGTTCTGAATCGCTTTCCGATGTGCGGATCGAGATCATAACTTACAATCGAGTGATGTCGTTTACGAACCATCATAAACGTAAAAATTGGAGATCACCGATACACTTTTGTGTGAATCGATACAATTTAACGACATTCACTGACATTTCGAAAAGAGCAGCTTTCCGAAGTGCGATTCGAGATCATAACTTACAATCGAGTGATGTCGTTTCCGAACGTTCATAAACGTGAAAATTGGAGATCACCGATACACTTTTGTGTGAATCGACACAAATTAACCAGATTCACTGACATTTCGTTCTGAATCGCTTTCCGATGTGCGAATCGAGATCATACCTTACAATCGAGTGATGTCATTTCCGAACGTTTATAAACGTGAAACTTGGTGATCACCGATACACTTTTGTGAGAATCGCAACAAATCAAGAAGATTCACTGACATTTCGAACAGAACAGCTTTCCGACGTGCGATCCGAGATCATACCTTACAATCGAGTGATGTCGTTTCCGAACGTTCATAAACATGAACTTTGGTGATCACCGATACACTTTTGTGTGAATCGATAAAAATTAACGAGATTCACTGACATTTCGAACTGAACTGCTTTCCGACGTGCGATTCGAGATCATAACTTACAATCGAGTGATGTCGTTTCCGAACGTTCATAAACGTGAAAATTGGAGATCACCGATATACTCTTGTGTGAATAGACACAAATTAACCAGATTCACTGACATTTCGTTCTGAATCGCTTTCCGATGTGCGAATCGCGATCACTCCATACAATCGAGTGATGTCGTTTCCGAACCATCAAAAACGTGAAAATTGGTGTTCACCGATACACTTTTGTGTAAATCGATAAAAATTAACAAGATTCACTGACATTTCGTTCTGAATCGCTTTCCGATGTGTGAATCGAGATCATACATTACAATCGAGTGATGTCATTTCCGAACGTTCATAAACGTGAAACTTGGTGATCACCGATACACTTTTGTGAGAATCGCAACAAATCAAGAAGATTCACTCACATTTCGAACAGAACAGCTTTCCGACGTGCGATCCGAGATCATAAGTTACAATCGAGTTATGTCATTTCCGAACGTTCATAAACGTGAAAATTGGTGATCACCGATACAATTTTGTGTGAATCAATACAATTTAACACATTCGAACAGAACAGCTTTTCGACGTGCGATCCGAGATCATAACTTACAATCGAGTGATGTCGTTTCCGAACGTGCATAATCATGAAAATTGGTGATCACCGATTCACTTTTGTGTGAATCGATAGAAATTAACAAGATTCACCGACATTTCGTTCTGAATCGCTTTCCGATGTGCGAATCGAGATCATCACTTACAATCGAGTGATGTCGTTTCCGAACCATCATAAACGTGAAAATTGGAGATCACCGATACACTTTTGTGTGAATCGATACAATTTAACAACATTCTCTAACATTTCGAAAAGAGCAGCTTTCCGACGCGTGCGATCCGAGATCATAACTTACAATCGAGTGATGTCGTTTCCGAACGTTCATAAACGTGAAAATTGGAGATCACCGATGCACTTTTGTGTGAATCGATACAATTTATCAACATTCACTGATATTTCGAACAGAACAGCTTTCCGACGTGCAATTTGAGATCATAACATACACAATCGAGTGATGTCGTTTCCGAACGTTCATAAACATGAAAATTTGTGGTCACCGATACACTTTTGGGCGAATCGATACAAATTAATAAGGTTCACTGACATTTCGTTCTGAATCGCTTTCCGACGTGTAATGATCTCGAATCGCACGTCGGAAAGCGATGCTGGTCGAAATGTCAGTGAATGTTGTTAAATTGTATCGATTCACACAAAAGTGTATCAGTGATCACCAATTTTCATGTTTATGAACGTTCGGAAACGACATCACTCGATTGTAAGGTATGATCTCGAATCGCACGTCGGAAAGCTGTTCAGTTCGAAATGTCAGTGAATCTGTTTAATTTGTGTCGATTCACAGAAAAGTGTATCGGTGATCACCAATTTTCATGTTTATGAACGTTCGGAAACGTTTTCATCGCTCGATTGTCAGTTCAGATCTCAAATGGCCCTTCGGATTGCGATACTAAATGTCTGTAAAATTAGTGATATGTGACGTTTATCGGTGAACGTTTCCAATCTTTCATAAACACGAAAATAGGTAATCAGCGATAATCTTTTGTGTTAATCGTTACAAATTAACAATTTTTTCCGACATTTCTATCAGAATCGCAATCCGAAATGCGATTCGAGACCGGAACTGACATTCGAACGATGTCGTTTCTGAACGTTCACAAATATGAAAATTGGTGATCACAAATAAACTTTTGTGAGAATCGTTACAAATTATCAAGATTCACTGACAATTCGAACAGAATCGGTTTCCGATGTGCGAATCACGATCACACCTTACAATCGAGTGATGTCGTTTCCGAACCATCAAAAACGTGAAAATTTGATGATCACCGATACACTTTTGTGTAAATCGATAAAAATTAACAAGATTCACTGACATTTCGTTCTGAATCGCTTTCCGATGTGCGAATCGAGATCATACATTACAATCGAGTGATGTCATTTCCGAACGTTCATAAACGTGAAACTTGGTGATCACCGATACACTTTTGTGAGAATCGCAACAAATCAAGAAGATTCACTCACGTTTCGAAGAGAACAGCTTTCCGACGTGCGATCCGAGATCATATGTTACAATCGAGTTATGTCATTTCCGAACGTTCATAAACATGAAAATTGGTGATCACCGATACAATTTTGTGTGAATCGATACAATTTAACACATTCGAACAGAACAGCTTTTCGACGTGCGATCCGAGATCATAACTTACAATCGAGTGATGTCGTTTCCGAACGTGCATAATCATGAAAATTGGTGATCACCGATTCACTTTTGTGTGAATCGATAGAAATTAACAAGATTCACCGACATTTCGTTCTGAATCGCTTTCCGATGTGCGAATCGAGATCATCACTTACAATCGAGTGATGTCGTTTCCGAACCATTAAAAACGTGAAAATTTGATGATCACCGATACACTTTTGTGTAAATCGATAAAAAATAACAAGATTCACTGACATTTCGTTCTGAATCGCTTTCCGATGTGCGAATCGAGATCATACCTTACAATCGAGTGATGTCATTTCCGAACGTTCATAAACGTGAAAATTGGTGATCACCGATACACTTTTGTGAGAATCGCAACAAATCAAGAAGATTCACTGACATTTCGAACAGAACAGCTTTCCGACGTGCGATCCGAGATCATACCTTACAATCGAGTGATTTCGTTTCCGAACGTTCATAAACGTGAAAATTGGAGATCACCGATACAATTTTGTGTGAATCGATAGAATTTAACACATTCACTGACATTTCGAACAGAACAGCTTTTCGACGTGCGATCCGAGATCATAACTTACAATCGAGTAATGTCATTTACGAACGTTCATAAACGTGAAAATTGGAGATAACCGATACACTTTTGTGTGAATCGATACAATTTAACAACATTCACTGACATTTCGAAAAGAGCAGCTTTCCGACGTGCGATTCGAGATCATAACTTACAATCGAGTGATGTCGTTTCCGAACGTTCATAAACATGAAAATTGGTGATTACCGATACACTTTTGTGTGAATCGACACAAATTGACAAGATTCACTGACATTTCGTTCTGAATCGCTTTCCGATGTGCGAATCGAGATCATACATTACAATCGAGTGATGTCGTTTCCGAACGTTCATAAACGTGAAAATTGGAGATCACCGATACAATTTTGTGTGAATCGATAGAATTTAACACATGCACTGACATTTCGAACATAACAGCTTTTCGACGTGCGATCCGAGATCGTAACGTACAATCGAGTCATGTCGTTTCCGACCGTACATAAACATGAAAATTGGTGATCACCGATTCACTTTTGTGTGAATCGATAGAAATTAAAAAGATTCTCAGACATTTCGTTCTGAATCGCTTTCCGATGTGCGGATCGAGATCATAACTTACAATCGAGTGATGTCGTTTACGAACCATCATAAACGTAAAAATTGGAGATCACCGATACACTTTTGTGTGAATCGATACAATTTAACGACATTCACTGATATTTCGAACAGAACAGCTTTCCGACGTGCGATTTGAGATCATAACATACACAATCGAGTGATGTCGTTTCCGAACGTTCATAAACATGAAAATTTGTGATCACCGATACACTTTTGGGCGAATCGATACAAATTAACAAGGTTCACTGACATTTCGTTCTGAATCGCTTTCCGACGTGTAATGATCTCGAATCGCACGTCGGAAAGCGATGCTGGTCGAAATGT
This sequence comes from Venturia canescens, assembly GCF_019457755.1. NCBI lineage: Eukaryota > Metazoa > Arthropoda > Insecta > Hymenoptera > Ichneumonidae > Venturia > Venturia canescens. The sequence continues at coordinate 19,036,077 of NC_057426.1, forward strand.
CAGTGAATGTTGTTAAATTGTATCGATTCACACAAAAGTGTATGAGTGATCACCAATTTTCATGTTTATGAACGTTCGGAAACGACATCACTCGATTGTAAGGTATGATCTCGAATCGCACGTCGGAAAGCTGTTCAGTTCGAAATGTCATTGAATCTTGTTAATTTTTATCGATTCACACAAAAGTGTATCGGTGATCACCAATGTTCATGCTTATGAACGTTCGAAAACGACATCACTCGATTGTAAGGTATGATCTCGAATCGCACGTCGGAAAGCTGTTCAGTTCGAAATGTCAGTGAATCTTGTTAATTTTTATCGATTCACACAAAAGTGTATCGGTGATCACCAATGGTCATGTTTATGAACGTTCGGAAACGACATCACTCGATTGTAAGGTGTGATCGCGATTCGCACATCGGAAAGCGATTCAGAACGAAATGTCAGCGAATCTTGTTAATTTGTGTCGATTCACACAAAAGTGTATCGGTGATCACCAATTTTCATGTTTATGAACGGTAGGAAACGACATCACTCGATTGTAAGGTATGATCTCGAATCGCACGTCGGAAAGCTGTTCAGTTCGAAATGTCAGTGAATCTTGTTAATTTTTACGATTCACACAAAAGTGTATCGGTGATCACCAATTTTCACGTTTATGAACGTTCGGAAATGACATCACTCGATTGTAAGTTATGATCTCGGATCGCACGTCGAAAAGCTGTTCTGTTCGAAATGTCAGTGAATGTGTTAAATTGTATCGATTCACACAAAAGTGTATCGGTGATCACCAATTTTCACGTTTATGAACGTTCGGAAATGACATAACTCGATTGTAATGTATGATCTCGATTCGCACATCGGAAAGCGATTCAGAACGAAATGTCAGTGAATCTTGTCATTTTGTGTCGATTCACACAAAAGTGTATCGGTAATCACCAATTTTCATGTTTATGAACGTTCGGAAACGACATCACTCGATTGTAAGTTATGATCTCGAATCGCACGTCGGAAAGCTGCTCTTTTCGAAATGTCAGTGAATGTTGTTAAATTGTATCGATTCACACAAAAGTGTATCGGTTATCACCAATTTTCAGGTTTATGATGGTTCGGAAACGACATCACTCGATTGTAATATTTGATCTCGATTTGCACATCGGAAAGCGATTCAGAACGAAATGTCAGTGAATCTTGTTAATTTGTGTCGATTCACACAAAAGTGTATCGGTGATCACCAATTTTCATGTTTATGATGGTTCGGAAACGACATCACTCGATTGTAAGGTGTGATCGCGATTCGCACATCGGAAAGCGATTCAGAACGAAATGTCTGTGAATCTGGTTAATTTGTGTCGATTCACACAAAAGTATATCGGTGATCTCCAATTTTCACGTTTATGATCTTTCGGAAACGACATCACTCGATTGTAATTTATGAACTCGATTTGCACATCGGAAAGCGATTCAGAACGAAATGTCAGTGAATCTTGTTAATTTGTGTCGATTCACACAAAAGTGTATCGGTGATCACCAATTTTCACGTTTATGAACGTTCGGAAACGACATCACTCGATTGTAATTTATGATCTCGAATCGAAATGTCATTGAATATTGTTAATTTGTCATGAATTGAACAAAAATTTTATTAGTGATTACCAATCTTCATGTTTATGAACGTTCGGAAACGTTTTCATCGCTCGATTGTCAGTTCAGATCTCAAATGGCCCTTCGGATTGCGATACTAAATGTCTGTAAAATTAGTGATATGTGACGTTTATCGGTGAACGTTTCCAATCTTTCATAAACACGAATATAGGTAATCAGCGATAATCTTTTGTGTTAATCGTTACAAATTAACAATTTTTTCCGACATTTCTATCAGAATCGCAATCCAAAATGCGATTCGAGACCGGAACTGACGTTCGAACGATGTCGTTTCTGAACGTTCACAAATATGAAAATTGGTGATCACAAATAAACTTTTGTGAGAATCGTTACAAATTATCAAGATTCACTGACAATTCGAACAAAATCGGTTTCCGATGTGCGAATCGCGATCACACCTTACAATCGAGTGATGTCGTTTCCGAACCATCAAAAACGTGAAAATTTGATGATCACCGATACACTTTTGTGTGAATCGATAAAAATTAACGAGATTCACTGACATTTCGAACTGAACAGCTTTCCGACGTGCGATTCGAGATCATAACTTACAATCGAGTGATGTCGTTTCCGAACGTTCATAAACGTGAAAATTGGAGATCACCGATACAATTTTGTGTGAATCGATACAATTTAACACATTCGAACAGAACAGCTTTTCGACGTGCGATCCGAGATCATAACTTACAATCGAGTGATGTCGTTTCCGAACGTGCATAATCATGAAAATTGGTGATCACGGATTCACTCTTGTGAGAATCGATAGAAATTAACAAGATTCACCGACATTTCGTTCTGAATCGCTTTCCGATGTGCGAATCGAGATCATCACTTACAATCGAGTGATGTCGTTTCCGAACCATCATAAACGTGAAAATTGCAGATCACCGATACACTTTTATGTGAATCGATACAATTTAACAACATTCTCTAACATTTCGATAAGAGCAGCTTTCCGACGCGTGCGATCCGAGATCATAACTTACAATCGAGTGATGTCGTTTCCGAACGTTCATAAACGTGAAAATTGGAGATCACCGATACACTTTTGTGTGAATCGATACAATTTATCAACATTCACTGATATTTCGAATAGAACAGCTTTCCGACGTGCGATTTGAGATCATAACATACACAATCGAGTGATGTCGTTTCCGAACGTTCATAAACATGAAAATTTGTGATCACCGATACACTTTTGGGCGAATCGATACAAATTAACAAGGTTCACTGACATTTCGTTCTGAATCGCTTTCCGATGTGCGAATCGCGATCACACCATACAATCGAGTGAAGTTGTTTCCGAACCATCAAAAACGTGAACAATGGTGATCACCGATACACTTTTGTGTAAATCGATAAAAATTAACAAGATTCACTGACATTTCGTTCTGAATCGCTTTCCGATGTGCGAATCGAGATCATACATTACAATCGAGTGATGTCATTTCCGAACGTTCATAAACGTGAAACTTGGTGATCACCGATACACTTTTGTGAGAATCGCAACAAATCAAGAAGATTCACTCACATTTCGAACAGAACAGCTTTCCGACGTGCGATCTGAGATCATAAGTTACAATCGAGTTATGTCATTTCCGAACGTTCATAAATGTGAAAATTGGTGATCACCGATACAATTTTGTGTGAATCGATACAATTTAACACATTTGAACAGAACAGCTTTTCGACGTGCGATCCGAGATCATAACTCACAATCGAGTGATGTCGTTTCCGAACGTGCATAATCATGAAAATTGGTGATCACCGATTCACTTTTGTGAGAATCGATAGAAATTAACAAGATTCACCGACATTTCGTTCTGAATCGCTTTCCGATGTGCGAATCGAGATCATCACTTACAATCGAGTGATGTCGTTTCCGAACGTTCATAAACGTGAAAATTGGAGATCACCGATACACTTTTGTGTGAATCGATACAATTTATCAACATTCACTGATATTTCGAACAGAACCGCTTTCCGACGTGCGATTTGAGATCATAACATACACAATCGAGTGATGTCGTTTGAGAACGTTCATAAACATGAAAATTGGTGATCACTGATACACTTTTGTGTGAATCGATACAATTTAACAACATTCACTGACATTTCGTTCTGAATCGCTTTCCGACGTGTAATGATCTCGAATCGCACGTCGGAAAACGATGCTGGTCGAAATGTCAGTGAATGTTGTTAAATTGTATCGATTCACACAAAAGTGTATCAGTGATCACCAATTTTCATGTTTATGAACGTTCGGAAACGACATCACTCGATTGTAAGGTATGATCTCGAATCGCACATCGGAAAGCGATTCAGAACGAAATGTCAGCGAATCTTGTTAATTTGTGTCGATTCACACAAAAGTGTATCGGTGATCACCAATTTTCATGTTTATGAACGGTAGGAAACGACATCACTCGATTGTAAGGTATGATCTCGAATCGCACGTCGGAAAGCTGTTCAGTTCGAAATGTCAGTGAATCTTGTTAATTTTTAGCGATTCACACAAAAGTGTATCGGTGATCACCAATTTTCACGTTTATGAACGTTCGGAAATGACATCACTCGATTGTAAGTTATGATCTCGGATCGCACGTCGAAAAGCTGTTCTGTTCGAAATGTCAGTGAATGTGTTAAATTGTATCGATTCACACAAAAGTGTATCGGTGATCACCAATTTTCACGTTTATGAACGTTCGGAAATGACATAACTCGATTGTAATGTATGATCTCGATTCGCACATCGGAAAGCGATTCAGAACGAAATGTCAGTGAATCTTGTCATTTTGTGTCGATTCACACAAAAGTGTATCGGTAATCACCAATTTTCATGTTTATGAACGTTCGGAAACGACATCACTCGATTGTAAGTTATGATCTCGAATCGCACGTCGGAAAGCTGCTCTTTTCGAAATGTCAGTGAATGTTGTTAAATTGTATCGATTCACACAAAAGTGTATCGGTTATCACCAATTTTCAGGTTTATGATGGTTCGGAAACGACATCACTCGATTGTAATATTTGATCTCGATTTGCACATCGGAAAGCGATTCAGAACGAAATGTCAGTGAATCTTGTTAATTTGTGTCGATTCACACAAAAGTGTATCGGTGATCACCAATTTTCATGTTTATGATGGTTCGGAAACGACATCACTCGATTGTAAGGTGTGATCGCGATTCGCACATCGGAAAGCGATTCAGAACGAAATGTCTGTGAATCTGGTTAATTTGTGTCGATTCACACAAAAGTATATCGGTGATCTCCAATTTTCACGTTTATGATCTTTCGGAAACGACATCACTCGATTGTAATTTATGAACTCGATTTGCACATCGGAAAGCGATTCAGAACGAAATGTCAGTGAATCTTGTTAATTTGTGTCGATTCACACAAAAGTGTATCGGTGATCACCAATTTTCACGTTTATGAACGTTCGGAAACGACATCACTCGATTGTAATTTATGATCTCGAATCGAAATGTCATTGAATATTGTTAATTTGTCATGAATTGAACAAAAATTTTATTGGTGATTACCAATCTTCATGTTTATGAACGTTCGGAAACGTTTTCATCGCTCGATTGTCAGTTCAGATCTCAAATGGCCCTTCGGATTGCGATATTAAATGTCTGTAAAATTAGTGATATGTGACGTTTATCGGTGAACGTTTCCAATCTTTCATAAACACGAAAATAGGTAATCAGCGATAATCTTTTGTGTTAATCGTTACAAATTAACAATTTTTTCCGACATTTCTATCAGAATCGCAATCCGAAATGCGATTCGAGACCGGAACTGACATTCGAACGATGTCGTTTCTGAACGTTCACAAATATGAAAATTGGTGATCACAAATAAACTTTTGTGAGAATCGTTACAAATTATCAAGATTCACTGACAATTCGAACAGAATCGGTTTCCGATGTGCGAATCGCGATCACACCTTACAATCGAGTGATGTCGTTTCCGAACCATCAAAAACGTGAAAATTTGATGATCACCGATACACTTTTGTGTAAATCGATAAAAATTAACAAGATTCACTGACATTTCGTTCTGAATCGCTTTCCGATGTGCGAATCGAGATCATACCTTACAATCGAGTGATGTCATTTCCGAACGTTCATAAACGTGAAAATTGGTGATCACCGATACACTTTTGTGAGAATCGCAACAAATCAAGAAGATTTACTGACATTTCGAACAGAACAGCTTTCCGACGTGCGATCCGAGACCATACCTTACAATCGAGTGATTTCGTTTCCGAACGTTCATAAACGTGAAAATTGGAGATCACCGATACAATTTTGTGTGAATCGATAGAATTTAACACATTCACTGACATTTCGAACAGAACAGCTTTTCGACGTGCGATCCGAGATCATAACTTACAATCGAGTAATGTCATTTCCGAACGTTCATAAACGTGAAAATTGGAGATAACCGATACACTTTTGTGTGAATCGATACAATTTAACAACATTCACTGACATTTCGAAAAGAGCAGCTTTCCGACGTGCGATTCGAGATCATAACTTACAATCGAGTGATGTCGTTTCCGAACGTTCATAAACATGAAAATTGGTGATTACCGATACACTTTTGTGTGAATCGACACAAATTGACAAGATTCACTGACATTTCGTTCTGAATCGCTTTCCGATGTGCGAATCGAGATCATACATAACAATGGAGTGATGTCGTTTCCGAACGTTCATAAACGTGAAAATTGGAGATCACCGATACAATTTTGTGTGAATTGATAGAATTTAACACATGCACTGACATTTCGAACATAACAGCTTTTCGACGTGCGATCCGAGATCATAACGTACAATCGAGTCATGTCGTTTCCGACCGTACATAAACATGAAAATTGGTGATCACCGATTCACTTTTGTGTGAATCGATAGAAATTAAAAAGATTCTCAGACATTTCGTTCTGAATCGCTTTCCGATGTGCGGATCGAGATCATAACTTACAATCGAGTGATGTCGTTTACGAACCATCATAAACGTAAAAATTGGAGATCACCGATACACTTTTGTGTGAATCGATACAATTTAACGACATTCACTGACATTTCGAAAAGAGCAGCTTTCCGAAGTGCGATTCGAGATCATAACTTACAATCGAGTGATGTCGTTTCCGAACGTTCATAAACGTGAAAATTGGAGATCACCGATACACTTTTGTGTGAATCGACACAAATTAACCAGATTCACTGACATTTCGTTCTGAATCGCTTTCCGATGTGCGAATCGAGATCATACCTTACAATCGAGTGATGTCATTTCCGAACGTTCATAAACGTGAAACTTGGTGATCACCGATACACTTTTGTGAGAATCGCAACAAATCAAGAAGATTCACTGACATTTCGAACAGAACAGCTTTCCGACGTGCGATCCGAGATCATACCTTACAATCGAGTGATGTCGTTTCCGAACGTTCATAAACATGAACTTTGGTGATCACCGATACACTTTTGTGTGAATCGATAAAAATTAACGAGATTCACTGACATTTCGAACTGAACTGCTTTCCGACGTGCGATTCGAGATCATAACTTACAATCGAGTGATGTCGTTTCCGAACGTTCATAAACGTGAAAATTGGAGATCACCGATATACTCTTGTGTGAATAGACACAAATTAACCAGATTCACTGACATTTCGTTCTGAATCGCTTTCCGATGTGCGAATCGCGATCACTCCATACAATCGAGTGATGTCGTTTCCGAACCATCAAAAACGTGAAAATTGGTGTTCACCGATACACTTTTGTGTAAATCGATAAAAATTAACAAGATTCACTGACATTTCGTTCTGAATCGCTTTCCGATGTGTGAATCGAGATCATACATTACAATCGAGTGATGTCATTTCCGAACGTTCATAAACGTGAAACTTGGTGATCACCGATACACTTTTGTGAGAATCGCAACAAATCAAGAAGATTCACTCACATTTCGAACAGAACAGCTTTCCGACGTGCGATCCGAGATCATAAGTTACAATCGAGTTATGTCATTTCCGAACGTTCATAAACGTGAAAATTGGTGATCACCGATACAATTTTGTGTGAATCAATACAATTTAACACATTCGAACAGAACAGCTTTTCGACGTGCGATCCGAGATCATAACTTACAATCGAGTGATGTCGTTTCCGAACGTGCATAATCATGAAAATTGGTGATCACCGATTCACTTTTGTGTGAATCGATAGAAATTAACAAGATTCACCGACATTTCGTTCTGAATCGCTTTCCGATGTGCGAATCGAGATCATCACTTACAATCGAGTGATGTCGTTTCCGAACCATCATAAACGTGAAAATTGGAGATCACCGATACACTTTTGTGTGAATCGATACAATTTAACAACATTCTCTAACATTTCGAAAAGAGCAGCTTTCCGACGCGTGCGATCCGAGATCATAACTTACAATCGAGTGATGTCGTTTCCGAACGTTCATAAACGTGAAAATTGGAGATCACCGATGCACTTTTGTGTGAATCGATACAATTTATCAACATTCACTGATATTTCGAACAGAACAGCTTTCCGACGTGCAATTTGAGATCATAACATACACAATCGAGTGATGTCGTTTCCGAACGTTCATAAACATGAAAATTTGTGGTCACCGATACACTTTTGGGCGAATCGATACAAATTAATAAGGTTCACTGACATTTCGTTCTGAATCGCTTTCCGACGTGTAATGATCTCGAATCGCACGTCGGAAAGCGATGCTGGTCGAAATGTCAGTGAATGTTGTTAAATTGTATCGATTCACACAAAAGTGTATCAGTGATCACCAATTTTCATGTTTATGAACGTTCGGAAACGACATCACTCGATTGTAAGGTATGATCTCGAATCGCACGTCGGAAAGCTGTTCAGTTCGAAATGTCAGTGAATCTGTTTAATTTGTGTCGATTCACAGAAAAGTGTATCGGTGATCACCAATTTTCATGTTTATGAACGTTCGGAAACGTTTTCATCGCTCGATTGTCAGTTCAGATCTCAAATGGCCCTTCGGATTGCGATACTAAATGTCTGTAAAATTAGTGATATGTGACGTTTATCGGTGAACGTTTCCAATCTTTCATAAACACGAAAATAGGTAATCAGCGATAATCTTTTGTGTTAATCGTTACAAATTAACAATTTTTTCCGACATTTCTATCAGAATCGCAATCCGAAATGCGATTCGAGACCGGAACTGACATTCGAACGATGTCGTTTCTGAACGTTCACAAATATGAAAATTGGTGATCACAAATAAACTTTTGTGAGAATCGTTACAAATTATCAAGATTCACTGACAATTCGAACAGAATCGGTTTCCGATGTGCGAATCACGATCACACCTTACAATCGAGTGATGTCGTTTCCGAACCATCAAAAACGTGAAAATTTGATGATCACCGATACACTTTTGTGTAAATCGATAAAAATTAACAAGATTCACTGACATTTCGTTCTGAATCGCTTTCCGATGTGCGAATCGAGATCATACATTACAATCGAGTGATGTCATTTCCGAACGTTCATAAACGTGAAACTTGGTGATCACCGATACACTTTTGTGAGAATCGCAACAAATCAAGAAGATTCACTCACGTTTCGAAGAGAACAGCTTTCCGACGTGCGATCCGAGATCATATGTTACAATCGAGTTATGTCATTTCCGAACGTTCATAAACATGAAAATTGGTGATCACCGATACAATTTTGTGTGAATCGATACAATTTAACACATTCGAACAGAACAGCTTTTCGACGTGCGATCCGAGATCATAACTTACAATCGAGTGATGTCGTTTCCGAACGTGCATAATCATGAAAATTGGTGATCACCGATTCACTTTTGTGTGAATCGATAGAAATTAACAAGATTCACCGACATTTCGTTCTGAATCGCTTTCCGATGTGCGAATCGAGATCATCACTTACAATCGAGTGATGTCGTTTCCGAACCATTAAAAACGTGAAAATTTGATGATCACCGATACACTTTTGTGTAAATCGATAAAAAATAACAAGATTCACTGACATTTCGTTCTGAATCGCTTTCCGATGTGCGAATCGAGATCATACCTTACAATCGAGTGATGTCATTTCCGAACGTTCATAAACGTGAAAATTGGTGATCACCGATACACTTTTGTGAGAATCGCAACAAATCAAGAAGATTCACTGACATTTCGAACAGAACAGCTTTCCGACGTGCGATCCGAGATCATACCTTACAATCGAGTGATTTCGTTTCCGAACGTTCATAAACGTGAAAATTGGAGATCACCGATACAATTTTGTGTGAATCGATAGAATTTAACACATTCACTGACATTTCGAACAGAACAGCTTTTCGACGTGCGATCCGAGATCATAACTTACAATCGAGTAATGTCATTTACGAACGTTCATAAACGTGAAAATTGGAGATAACCGATACACTTTTGTGTGAATCGATACAATTTAACAACATTCACTGACATTTCGAAAAGAGCAGCTTTCCGACGTGCGATTCGAGATCATAACTTACAATCGAGTGATGTCGTTTCCGAACGTTCATAAACATGAAAATTGGTGATTACCGATACACTTTTGTGTGAATCGACACAAATTGACAAGATTCACTGACATTTCGTTCTGAATCGCTTTCCGATGTGCGAATCGAGATCATACATTACAATCGAGTGATGTCGTTTCCGAACGTTCATAAACGTGAAAATTGGAGATCACCGATACAATTTTGTGTGAATCGATAGAATTTAACACATGCACTGACATTTCGAACATAACAGCTTTTCGACGTGCGATCCGAGATCGTAACGTACAATCGAGTCATGTCGTTTCCGACCGTACATAAACATGAAAATTGGTGATCACCGATTCACTTTTGTGTGAATCGATAGAAATTAAAAAGATTCTCAGACATTTCGTTCTGAATCGCTTTCCGATGTGCGGATCGAGATCATAACTTACAATCGAGTGATGTCGTTTACGAACCATCATAAACGTAAAAATTGGAGATCACCGATACACTTTTGTGTGAATCGATACAATTTAACGACATTCACTGATATTTCGAACAGAACAGCTTTCCGACGTGCGATTTGAGATCATAACATACACAATCGAGTGATGTCGTTTCCGAACGTTCATAAACATGAAAATTTGTGATCACCGATACACTTTTGGGCGAATCGATACAAATTAACAAGGTTCACTGACATTTCGTTCTGAATCGCTTTCCGACGTGTAATGATCTCGAATCGCACGTCGGAAAGCGATGCTGGTCGAAATGTCAGTGAATGTTGTTAAATTGTATCGATTCACACAAAAGTGTATGAGTGATCACCAATTTTCATGTTTATGAACGTTCGGAAACGACATCACTCGATTGTAAGGTATGATCTCGAATCGCACGTCGGAAAGCTGTTCAGTTCGAAATGTCATTGAATCTTGTTAATTTTTATCGATTCACACAAAAGTGTATCGGTGATCACCAATGTTCATGCTTATGAACGTTCGAAAACGACATCACTCGATTGTAAGGTATGATCTCGAATCGCACGTCGGAAAGCTGTTCAGTTCGAAATGTCAGTGAATCTTGTTAATTTTTATCGATTCACACAAAAGTGTATCGGTGATCACCAATGGTCATGTTTATGAACGTTCGGAAACGACATCACTCGATTGTAAGGTGTGATCGCGATTCGCACATCGGAAAGCGATTCAGAACGAAATGTCAGCGAATCTTGTTAATTTGTGTCGATTCACACAAAAGTGTATCGGTGATCACCAATTTTCATGTTTATGAACGGTAGGAAACGACATCACTCGATTGTAAGGTATGATCTCGAATCGCACGTCGGAAAGCTGTTCAGTTCGAAATGTCAGTGAATCTTGTTAATTTTTAGCGATTCACACAAAAGTGTATCGGTGATCACCAATTTTCACGTTTATGAACGTTCGGAAATGACATCACTCGATTGTAAGTTATGATCTCGGATCGCACGTCGAAAAGCTGTTCTGTTCGAAATGTCAGTGAATGTGTTAAATTGTATCGATTCACACAAAAGTGTATCGGTGATCACCAATTTTCACGTTTATGAACGTTCGGAAATGACATAACTCGATTGTAATGTATGATCTCGATTCGCACATCGGAAAGCGATTCAGAACGAAATGTCAGTGAATCTTGTCATTTTGTGTCGATTCACACAAAAGTGTATCGGTAATCACCAATTTTCATGTTTATGAACGTTCGGAAACGACATCACTCGATTGTAAGTTATGATCTCGAATCGCACGTCGGAAAGCTGCTCTTTTCGAAATGTCAGTGAATGTTGTTAAATTGTATCGATTCACACAAAAGTGTATCGGTTATCACCAATTTTCAGGTTTATGATGGTTCGGAAACGACATCACTCGATTGTAATATTTGATCTCGATTTGCACATCGGAAAGCGATTCAGAACGAAATGTCAGTGAATCTTGTTAATTTGTGTCGATTCACACAAAAGTGTATCGGTGATCACCAATTTTCATGTTTATGATGGTTCGGAAACGACATCACTCGATTGTAAGGTGTGATCGCGATTCGCACATCGGAAAGCGATTCAGAACGAAATGTCTGTGAATCTGGTTAATTTGTGTCGATTCACACAAAAGTATATCGGTGATCTCCAATTTTCACGTTTATGATCTTTCGGAAACGACATCACTCGATTGTAATTTATGAACTCGATTTGCACATCGGAAAGCGATTCAGAACGAAATGTCAGTGAATCTTGTTAATTTGTGTCGATTCACACAAAAGTGTATCGGTGATCACCAATTTTCACGTTTATGAACGTTCGGAAACGACATCACTCGATTGTAATTTATGATCTCGAATCGAAATGTCATTGAATATTGTTAATTTGTCATGAATTGAACAAAAATTTTATTGGTGATTACCAATCTTCATGTTTATGAACGTTCGGAAACGTTTTCATCGCTCGATTGTCAGTTCAGATCTCAAATGGCCCTTCGGATTGCGATACTAAATGTCTGTAAAATTAGTGATATGTGACGTTTATCGGTGAACGTTTCCAATCTTTCATAAACACGAATATAGGTAATCAGCGATAATCTTTTGTGTTAATCGTTACAAATTAACAATTTTTTCCGACATTTCTATCAGAATCGCAATCCAAAATGCGATTCGAGACCGGAACTGACGTTCGAACGATGTCGTTTCTGAACGTTCACAAATATGAAAATTGGTGATCACAAATAAACTTTTGTGAGAATCGTTACAAATTATCAAGATTCACTGACAATTCGAACAAAATCGGTTTCCGATGTGCGAATCGCGATCACACCTTACAATCGAGTGATGTCGTTTCCGAACCATCAAAAACGTGAAAATTTGATGATCACCGATACACTTTTGTGTGAATCGATAAAAATTAACGAGATTCACTGACATTTCGAACTGAACAGCTTTCCGACGTGCGATTCGAGATCATAACTTACAATCGAGTGATGTCGTTTCCGAACGTTCATAAACGTGAAAATTGGAGATCACCGATACAATTTTGTGTGAATCGATACAATTTAACACATTCGAACAGAACAGCTTTTCGACGTGCGATCCGAGATCATAACTTACAATCGAGTGATGTCGTTTCCGAACGTGCATAATCATGAAAATTGGTGATCACGGATTCACTCTTGTGAGAATCGATAGAAATTAACAAGATTCACCGACATTTCGTTCTGAATCGCTTTCCGATGTGCGAATCGAGATCATCACTTACAATCGAGTGATGTCGTTTCCGAACCATCATAAACGTGAAAATTGCAGATCACCGATACACTTTTATGTGAATCGATACAATTTAACAACATTCTCTAACATTTCGATAAGAGCAGCTTTCCGACGCGTGCGATCCGAGATCATAACTTACAATCGAGTGATGTCGTTTCCGAACGTTCATAAACGTGAAAATTGGAGATCACCGATACACTTTTGTGTGAATCGATACAATTTATCAACATTCACTGATATTTCGAATAGAACAGCTTTCCGACGTGCGATTTGAGATCATAACATACACAATCGAGTGATGTCGTTTCCGAACGTTCATAAACATGAAAATTTGTGATCACCGATACACTTTTGGGCGAATCGATACAAATTAACAAGGTTCACTGACATTTCGTTCTGAATCGCTTTCCGATGTGCGAATCGCGATCACACCATACAATCGAGTGAAGTTGTTTCCGAACCATCAAAAACGTGAACAATGGTGATCACCGATACACTTTTGTGTAAATCGATAAAAATTAACAAGATTCACTGACATTTCGTTCTGAATCGCTTTCCGATGTGCGAATCGAGATCATACATTACAATCGAGTGATGTCATTTCCGAACGTTCATAAACGTGAAACTTGGTGATCACCGATACACTTTTGTGAGAATCGCAACAAATCAAGAAGATTCACTCACATTTCGAACAGAACAGCTTTCCGACGTGCGATCTGAGATCATAAGTTACAATCGAGTTATGTCATTTCCGAACGTTCATAAATGTGAAAATTGGTGATCACCGATACAATTTTGTGTGAATCGATACAATTTAACACATTTGAACAGAACAGCTTTTCGACGTGCGATCCGAGATCATAACTCACAATCGAGTGATGTCGTTTCCGAACGTGCATAATCATGAAAATTGGTGATCACCGATTCACTTTTGTGAGAATCGATAGAAATTAACAAGATTCACCGACATTTCGTTCTGAATCGCTTTCCGATGTGCGAATCGAGATCATCACTTACAATCGAGTGATGTCGTTTCCGAACGTTCATAAACGTGAAAATTGGAGATCACCGATACACTTTTGTGTGAATCGATACAATTTATCAACATTCACTGATATTTCGAACAGAACCGCTTTCCGACGTGCGATTTGAGATCATAACATACACAATCGAGTGATGTCGTTTGAGAACGTTCATAAACATGAAAATTGGTGATCACTGATACACTTTTGTGTGAATCGATACAATTTAACAACATTCACTGACATTTCGTTCTGAATCGCTTTCCGACGTGTAATGATCTCGAATCGCACGTCGGAAAACGATGCTGGTCGAAATGTCAGTGAATGTTGTTAAATTGTATCGATTCACACAAAAGTGTATCAGTGATCACCAATTTTCATGTTTATGAACGTTCGGAAACGACATCACTCGATTGTAAGGTATGATCTCGAATCGCACATCGGAAAGCGATTCAGAACGAAATGTCAGCGAATCTTGTTAATTTGTGTCGATTCACACAAAAGTGTATCGGTGATCACCAATTTTCATGTTTATGAACGGTAGGAAACGACATCACTCGATTGTAAGGTATGATCTCGAATCGCACGTCGGAAAGCTGTTCAGTTCGAAATGTCAGTGAATCTTGTTAATTTTTAGCGATTCACACAAAAGTGTATCGGTGATCACCAATTTTCACGTTTATGAACGTTCGGAAATGACATCACTCGATTGTAAGTTATGATCTCGGATCGCACGTCGAAAAGCTGTTCTGTTC
The DNA here is from genome assembly GCF_019457755.1 of Venturia canescens. Lineage (NCBI taxonomy): Eukaryota > Metazoa > Arthropoda > Insecta > Hymenoptera > Ichneumonidae > Venturia > Venturia canescens. The sequence continues at coordinate 19,051,372 of NC_057426.1, forward strand.
GAAATGTCAGTGAATGTGTTAAATTGTATCGATTCACACAAAAGTGTATCGGTGATCACCAATTTTCACGTTTATGAACGTTCGGAAATGACATAACTCGATTGTAATGTATGATCTCGATTCGCACATCGGAAAGCGATTCAGAACGAAATGTCAGTGAATCTTGTCATTTTGTGTCGATTCACACAAAAGTGTATCGGTAATCACCAATTTTCATGTTTATGAACGTTCGGAAACGACATCACTCGATTGTAAGTTATGATCTCGAATCGCACGTCGGAAAGCTGCTCTTTTCGAAATGTCAGTGAATGTTGTTAAATTGTATCGATTCACACAAAAGTGTATCGGTTATCACCAATTTTCAGGTTTATGATGGTTCGGAAACGACATCACTCGATTGTAATATTTGATCTCGATTTGCACATCGGAAAGCGATTCAGAACGAAATGTCAGTGAATCTTGTTAATTTGTGTCGATTCACACAAAAGTGTATCGGTGATCACCAATTTTCATGTTTATGATGGTTCGGAAACGACATCACTCGATTGTAAGGTGTGATCGCGATTCGCACATCGGAAAGCGATTCAGAACGAAATGTCTGTGAATCTGGTTAATTTGTGTCGATTCACACAAAAGTATATCGGTGATCTCCAATTTTCACGTTTATGATCTTTCGGAAACGACATCACTCGATTGTAATTTATGAACTCGATTTGCACATCGGAAAGCGATTCAGAACGAAATGTCAGTGAATCTTGTTAATTTGTGTCGATTCACACAAAAGTGTATCGGTGATCACCAATTTTCACGTTTATGAACGTTCGGAAACGACATCACTCGATTGTAATTTATGATCTCGAATCGAAATGTCATTGAATATTGTTAATTTGTCATGAATTGAACAAAAATTTTATTGGTGATTACCAATCTTCATGTTTATGAACGTTCGGAAACGTTTTCATCGCTCGATTGTCAGTTCAGATCTCAAATGGCCCTTCGGATTGCGATACTAAATGTCTGTAAAATTAGTGATATGTGACGTTTATCGGTGAACGTTTCCAATCTTTCATAAACACGAATATAGGTAATCAGCGATAATCTTTTGTGTTAATCGTTACAAATTAACAATTTTTTCCGACATTTCTATCAGAATCGCAATCCAAAATGCGATTCGAGACCGGAACTGACGTTCGAACGATGTCGTTTCTGAACGTTCACAAATATGAAAATTGGTGATCACAAATAAACTTTTGTGAGAATCGTTACAAATTATCAAGATTCACTGACAATTCGAACAAAATCGGTTTCCGATGTGCGAATCGCGATCACACCTTACAATCGAGTGATGTCGTTTCCGAACCATCAAAAACGTGAAAATTTGATGATCACCGATACACTTTTGTGTGAATCGATAAAAATTAACGAGATTCACTGACATTTCGAACTGAACAGCTTTCCGACGTGCGATTCGAGATCATAACTTACAATCGAGTGATGTCGTTTCCGAACGTTCATAAACGTGAAAATTGGAGATCACCGATACAATTTTGTGTGAATCGATACAATTTAACACATTCGAACAGAACAGCTTTTCGACGTGCGATCCGAGATCATAACTTACAATCGAGTGATGTCGTTTCCGAACGTGCATAATCATGAAAATTGGTGATCACGGATTCACTCTTGTGAGAATCGATAGAAATTAACAAGATTCACCGACATTTCGTTCTGAATCGCTTTCCGATGTGCGAATCGAGATCATCACTTACAATCGAGTGATGTCGTTTCCGAACCATCATAAACGTGAAAATTGCAGATCACCGATACACTTTTATGTGAATCGATACAATTTAACAACATTCTCTAACATTTCGATAAGAGCAGCTTTCCGACGCGTGCGATCCGAGATCATAACTTACAATCGAGTGATGTCGTTTCCGAACGTTCATAAACGTGAAAATTGGAGATCACCGATACACTTTTGTGTGAATCGATACAATTTATCAACATTCACTGATATTTCGAATAGAACAGCTTTCCGACGTGCGATTTGAGATCATAACATACACAATCGAGTGATGTCGTTTCCGAACGTTCATAAACATGAAAATTTGTGATCACCGATACACTTTTGGGCGAATCGATACAAATTAACAAGGTTCACTGACATTTCGTTCTGAATCGCTTTCCGATGTGCGAATCGCGATCACACCATACAATCGAGTGAAGTTGTTTCCGAACCATCAAAAACGTGAACAATGGTGATCACCGATACACTTTTGTGTAAATCGATAAAAATTAACAAGATTCACTGACATTTCGTTCTGAATCGCTTTCCGATGTGCGAATCGAGATCATACATTACAATCGAGTGATGTCATTTCCGAACGTTCATAAACGTGAAACTTGGTGATCACCGATACACTTTTGTGAGAATCGCAACAAATCAAGAAGATTCACTCACATTTCGAACAGAACAGCTTTCCGACGTGCGATCTGAGATCATAAGTTACAATCGAGTTATGTCATTTCCGAACGTTCATAAATGTGAAAATTGGTGATCACCGATACAATTTTGTGTGAATCGATACAATTTAACACATTTGAACAGAACAGCTTTTCGACGTGCGATCCGAGATCATAACTCACAATCGAGTGATGTCGTTTCCGAACGTGCATAATCATGAAAATTGGTGATCACCGATTCACTTTTGTGAGAATCGATAGAAATTAACAAGATTCACCGACATTTCGTTCTGAATCGCTTTCCGATGTGCGAATCGAGATCATCACTTACAATCGAGTGATGTCGTTTCCGAACGTTCATAAACGTGAAAATTGGAGATCACCGATACACTTTTGTGTGAATCGATACAATTTATCAACATTCACTGATATTTCGAACAGAACCGCTTTCCGACGTGCGATTTGAGATCATAACATACACAATCGAGTGATGTCGTTTGAGAACGTTCATAAACATGAAAATTGGTGATCACTGATACACTTTTGTGTGAATCGATACAATTTAACAACATTCACTGACATTTCGTTCTGAATCGCTTTCCGACGTGTAATGATCTCGAATCGCACGTCGGAAAACGATGCTGGTCGAAATGTCAGTGAATGTTGTTAAATTGTATCGATTCACACAAAAGTGTATCAGTGATCACCAATTTTCATGTTTATGAACGTTCGGAAACGACATCACTCGATTGTAAGGTATGATCTCGAATCGCACGTCGGAAAGCTGTTCAGTTCGAAATGTCAGTGAATCTGTTTAATTTGTGTCGATTCACACAAAAGTGTATCGGTGATCACCAATTTTCATGTTTATGAACGTTCGGAAACGACATCACTCGATTGTAAGGTATGATCTCGAATCGCACGTCGGAAAGCTGTTCAGTTCGAAATGTCAGTGAATCTTGTTAATTTTTATCGATTCACACAAAAGTGTATCGGTGATCACCAATGTTCATGCTTATGAACGTTCGGAAACGACATCACTCGATTGTAAGGTATGATCTCGAATCGCACGTCGGAAAGCTGTTCAGTTCGAATGTCAGTGAATCTTGTTAATTTTTATCGATTCACACTAAAGTGTATCGGTGATCACCAATGGTCATGTTTATGAACGTTCGGAAACGACATCACTCGATTGTAATATTTGATCTCGATTTGCACATCGGAAAGCGATTCAGAACGAAATGTCAGTGAATCTTGTTAATTTGTGTCGATTCACACAAAAGTGTATCGGTGATCACCAATTTTCATGTTTATGATGGTTCGGAAACGACATCACTCGATTGTAATGTGTGATCGCGATTCGCACATCGGAAAGCGATTCAGAACGAAATGTCAGTGAATCTGGTTAATTTGTGTCGATTCACACAAGAGTATATCGGTGATCTCCAATTTTCACGTTTATGAACGTTGGGAAACGACATCACTCGATTGTAAGGTATGATCTCGAATCGCACGTCGGAAAGCTGTTCAGTTCGAAATGTCAGTGAATCTTGTTAATTTTTATCGATTCACACAAAAGTGTATCGGTGATCACCAATGTTCATGCTTATGAACGTTCGGAAACGACATCACTCGATTGTAAGGTATGATCTCGAATCGCACGTCGGAAAGCTGTTCAGTTCGAAATGTCAGTGAATCTTGTTAATTTTTATCGATTCACACAAAAGTGTAACGGTGATCACCAATGGTCATGTTTATGAACGTTCGGAAACGACATCACTCGATTGTAAGGTGTGATCGCGATTCGCACATCGGAAAGCGATCCAGAACGAAATGTCAGTGAATCTGGTTAATTTGTGTCGAAACACACAAAAGTATATCGGTGATCTCCAATTTTCACGTTTATGAACGTTCGGAAACGACATCACTCGATTGTAATGTATGATCTCGATTCGCACATCGGAAAGCGATTCAGAACGAAATGTCAGTGAATCTTGTCAATTTGTGTCGATTCACACAAAAGTGTATCGGTGATCACCAATTTTCATGTTTATGAACGTTAGGAAACGACATCACTCGATTGTAAGGTATGATCTCGAATCGCACGTCGGAAAGCTGTTCAGTTCGAAATGTCAGTGAATCTGGTTAATTTTTATCGATTCACACAAAGGTGTATCGGTGATCACCAATTTTCACGTTTATGATGGTTCGGAAACGACATCACTCGATTGTAATGTTTGATCTCGATTTGCACATCGGATAGCGATTCAGAACGAAATGTCAGTGAATCTTGTTAATTTGTGTCGATTCACACAAAAGTGTATCGGTGATCACCAATTTTCATGTTTATGATGGTTCGGAAACGACATCACTCGATTGTAAGGTGTGATCGCGATTCGCACATCGGAAAGCAATTCAGAACGAAATGTCAGTGAATCTTGTTAATTTGTGTCGATTCACACAAAAGTGTATCGGTGATCATCAATTTTCATGTTTATGATGGTTCGGAAACGACATCACTCGATTGTAAGGTGTGATCGCGATTCGCAAATCGGAAAGCGATTCAGAACGAAATGTCTGTGAATCTGGTTAATTTGTGTCGATTCACACAAAAGTATATCGGTGATCTCCAATTTTCACGTTTATGAACGTTCGGAAACGACATCACTCCATTGTAATGTATGAACTCGATTTGCACATCGGAAAGCGATTCAGAACGAAATGTCAGTGAATCTTGTTAATTTGTGTCGATTCACACAAAAGTGTATCGGTGATCACCAGTTTTCATGTTTATGAACGTTCGGAAACGGCATCACTCGATTGTAATTTAAGGTCTCGAATCGAAATGTCATTGAATATTGTTAATTTGTCATGAATTGAACAAAAATTTTATTGGTGATTACCAATCTTCATGTTTATGAACGTTCGGAAACGTTTTCATCGCTCGATTGTCAGTTCAGATCTCAAATGGCCCTTCGGATTACGATACTAAATGTCTGTAAAATTAGTGATATGTGACGTTTATCGGTGAACGTTTCCAATCTTTCATAAACACGAAAATAGGTAATCAGCGATAATCTTTTGTGTTAATCGTTACAAATTAACAATTTTTTCCGACATTTCTATCAGAATCGCAATCCGAAATGCGATTCGAGACCGGAACTGACATTTGAACGATGTCGTTTCTGAACGTTCACAAATATGAAAATTGGTGATCACAAATAAACTTTTGTGAGAATCGTTACAAATTATCAAGATTCACTGACAATTCGAACAGAATCGGTTTCCGATGTGCGAATCGCGATCACACCTTACAATCGAGTGATGTCGTTTCCGAACCATCAAAAACGTGAAAATTTGATGATCACCGATACACTTTTGTGTGAATCGATAAAAATTTACGAGATTCACTGACATTTCGAACTGAACAGCTTTCCGACGTGCGATTCGAGATCATAACTTACAATCGAGTGATGTCGTTTCCGAACATTCATAAACGTGAAAATTGGAGATCACCGATATACTTTTGTGTGAATCGACACAAATTATCCAGATTCACTGACATTTCGTTCTGAATCGCTTTCCGATGTGCGAATCGCGATCACTCCATACAATCGAGTGATGTCGTTTCCGAACCATGAAAAACGTGAAAATTGGTGATCACCGATACACTTTTGTGTAAATCGATAAAAATTAACAAGATTCACTGACTTTTCGTTCTGAATCGCTTTCCGATGTTCGAATCGAGATCATACATTACAATCGAGTGATGTCATTTCCGATCGTTCATAAACGTGAAACTTGGTGATCACCGATACACTTTTGTGAGAATCGCAACAAATCAAGAAGATTCACTCACATTTCGAACAGAACAGCTTTCCGACGTGCGATCCGAGATCATAAGTTACAATCGAGTTATGTCATTTCCGAACGTTCATAAACGTGAAAATTGGTGATCACCGATACAATTTTGTGTGAATCGATACAATTTAACACATTCGAACAGAACAGCTTTTCGACGTGCGAGCCGAGATCATAACTTACAATCGAGTGATGTCGTTTCCGAACGTGCATAATCATGAAAATTGGTGATCACGGATTCACTTTTGTGTGAATCGATAGAAATTAACAAGATTCACCGACATTTCGTTCTGAATCGCTTTCCGATGTGCGAATCGAGATCATCACTTACAATCGAGTGATGTCGTTTCCGAACCATCATAAACGTGAGTAGTAGGTGGTGCACTATGGCGACCCCCACTCCTATCCCCACTCCTATCCCCACTCCTTTCCCCCACTAGGCCGAGCGGCCGGCGTTGTGGGTGAGAGGTTTGCGGGTGTGCGGAGCGTGGATGAGCGTGTCACCATAGTGCACCACCTTTTTTTATTTTTTCTCCGTACATATATATATATTTCAGCTCTTATTTATTTTACAATTCTGGTTATAATATGGTGCATAATTCGCAATACATATAGTAGTAGGGGGTATTTTTTGTGGATATTTTTTGGTTTTCGGCCGATTTCACGACGGGACCGATGACCATGGAGCGGCGGCTTGTGAGGTGTGCTGCTTAGATGGTCGGACGATTCTGTAACGAGGGTGACGGAGATACCATAATGTGAGAGAGAGGCTCGTGTACATTTGGGAGTGTTCAGATTTATGATAAATAAGTTTTTGCCTCATACCTGTTTATGATCATTCTTCAGCAGGTTTGAACTCCAGTCTGTTGTATTCCGTGCCGTGGTACACCATGATTAATTTATTGTTTGAGGCTGCAGCGCACATCTGCTGGAATAAAACGTTCTTATCTTCGAAAACTTTCACGAATCTTAACGGTAGGAAGCATGTAAACGAGTTGTCCACGTCCATGACGATTCGTTTGCCCCATCTCGTTTCGACGAACCGAATACATGTGATGCGGTAATCTTTGGCTAGTTCAAGATCGGCCAGTTTTTTGACGGGGTAGACGGACTCCAAAAGGCCTGTTTGATTGACGAGCGAGAAATCCATTGTTCAGATCGAGTTTTTTTACGGCCACTGTTAAAGCGTGGAGTTCTGATATGTCGCGTATTCTTGCTTTAAGCGTTGCAATATCGTGCAAAAAGATATCTAAGAGTGCTTTCAATTCACGGCGTTTACTTATGCGACGACTCGGGAGTACTGTCGGCTCATCAGAGAACTCGAACGATTTAAACCTCCTGTTCGGCAGATCCATATCCCTACTTTGAGCGCAGAAAAGAGCTGACAACAATCTTTTGGTGCAGCATCTCCCGCCATTGTCGCAGGGGGTAGTGGTGGGAGAAATCAGCCAATGTCTTGGCTGATGTATTGGTTTACCATGCCCCTGACAGCCGCCAGCATAAGTCAGCGTTTATAAGATGACGAAATGCGAGGATGAGATCAGCGGCAATGCGCGTCTTTACGAGGGTGATTTTTTGATACCGGCTGCTTTTCCCTCTTCCCGCTGCTTCACCGTTAATAAACCAGCAGTCCAGGATGTGGTGGTTCTGTACTCCCACAAGGCGATGGAGCGATCGTTATGAGAAAGCCATTTTTTCAATCTCACAGCGCCGTTGAGAGCACACTTGAACGAGGTATTTTTGTGCAGTAAGCCGTGAAATACGCAAAAAGTGCTGCTCTCAGGGAGGTTACGAGACGGTGGTTCTTCGTTCTCCTCTAGATTTATAACGAAGCAGTCTGTTAGCTGTGTCAAATATGCGGCTGCATCAGATCCTCTTGTAAACAGGCGATCGGATTGTACCGCGATTTGCTTTAAAGCCGCTTCGACCGCACGTAAAGGTGTTTCACCCTCGGACCAGTCTATACCGTGATGATTGCACTTTAACCACGTGTTTTGTCGTTTCACACTAGGAGGCAGCGCGCTATAAGCGTGAGGCGGTGATATGACCCAGTGTGCCAGGTAAGATGTTTTCACAGAGACCACGGCTATTTCTTTAGGCACGAAGTTATTATATTTATCCTTCAGGCCTTGTATATCAACGACGATGTTCATGATACCTCCCGAATGACGTAAAGTCTCAAGCCTTGAGCGTCGACTGACGATGAGCGTTGAACGCTCTGCAGCTGCATTAGAGACAACAGTGCTGATCGTCAGCGAAATCTGACATCCGACCCGCGTCACCACTCGTACAATTTTCGCCGAAAGAAACGGGATAGGAGACAGACACAGGATTTTAAAACAGCTCGTGTGATTCTTGTTAAAATTTTATTATCATGTAATTACCGAGAACGAGAGCAGCAGTGTTGTATACAATGTAAATGCTTAATCCTATACCCCCTGCCGATACAGTTATCTGTATCGGAAACCATACCCTTAGATTTACCACCCTTGCTGCTATACGCATTATAATACTCATGAACTATTTTATCGTTTCGCTGCAGATCATGCGAAAAAACATCTCTAAATCGCTGAATACCGAGACCAGTAGCCATATAATGAAGAAACATAACACAATACTGTCCACAGCACTGCGAGTTAGGGCCTTGGAGCTGAACCGTGTTGCAGCGGAAGAGTCGACAGTTTCTTCGGAGACGCGCGAGATGCTGTGGGATGATTGGTGGTAGCCCGTAACTGTCGAAGAACCACCCGTGTCCATTTCGATCGACGTACATGGCGACCCAGTGGGCTCCCGGGCGTTTGTATCCATCGGTGTTAACCACGAATGCCGTCGGTTTCGTCCACACCCTCGGGATACGATCGGCTGGGTAGACGCCTATAGCATGCTCCTTTATGTTTTCGAGAGATTGTAAGATCTGAAGACTGTTCATGATTCGAGGGTTCTTTTTCCTCTTCGGTCCTGGTCTCAGACATACCAATGCTCCACGACGTGGTAGTCCTATACTCCCATAAGGAGGTAATCCTCTCACTTTGACAGAGCCAGGCCTTGATTCTCATAGCGTTGTTCAGGGCGCATCTGTAGGCCTGTCTGTGATTTGCGACGCAGTGGTGTATACAGCATGCGTCGCTTCGAGGTAGCTGACGTAATGAAGGAGCCTCTTCATCATCTTCTAAATTTATAATAAAATAGCCCGTGAGCTGCGCCAGATACGATGATTTGTCAGAGCCACGCATGAAAATCCGTGTCGCATGGCCCGCAATCCTTTTCAGATTTGTCTCCAGCGCTTGTAGCGATGTATCACCTTTAGACCATTCTATACCATGAACATTATCACATAGCCACATATTTTGACGCTTTACAAAGGCTGGCAAGTTATCGCCCGTATAGGGCGGCTTTACAATCCAGTGGCCATAGTCTTCAGTTTTTACCGATACGACGGCTACTTCTTTAGGTATAAACTGGTTATCTCTACCTCTCACGCCCTGCACATCAATAACAATATACATGATGCCGTCTTTTTATTTGACCGTCGCTCTTTGAATGCTCAGTGAAAACTGAGGGTGCTTCTCTCTCGCTCATCAACCGCTGAAATCTACGATGACCTGTCTAGATGAGTCAATCTCAAGCACATTATCATATTCAGCGTACACAATACAGTTAATCGTTGTAGGTAAAGACCCTGCGAAGCGTACTTCTATCCGCACGCTGCCATGCCTCACCAGGTTCCAGTGGGTGCTGCTATTAGCAGAGAGATCGGGTGTCAGATCAAACGCGAAAAGACAATGACCGTATGGGTAGCTCAAACGCGAGATACAATTACCATCGTTGAGAAAGTGAATACCCGAGCCAGAAAATAACGTATGATATGCATCCACATACATATTACTATCTGTGAAGTCTGTCTGCAGAGGTTTTGATGGTATCTGCTGGCCGTCTACATATAAAGAAAGATAATTGATCGAGTAGTGGTGAAAATTGAACGGATTTTTTCCGTAATCATCGTTGAAAGCCTTATTATCGACAAATCCAATTATTATACGTTTTGGTAGCTGGCCCAGTATGACGTTATCAAGAGTATCGCCATGTATTCCGGCATGCATTGATATAGCTTTAACCTCGACGCGTGTCAGCGGATATTTTGCTGTAGATTTAGACAGAGCTCTCGCATGAGACAGGAGTATACCAGGGGCTATCTTAACGCGTCGCACGATTAGCGATGCTTCTGTAATGCGGATTTTACAGTTTTTCAAATCAGTCATGAGACAGAAAGCGCTATTGTTCTGCACAAGGCGCAAACGCATCTCAACACCGTTCAGCAAAAACCTTTCCTGATTGAAGATATCGCAATGCAAATGTCCAAGAAGATCGATCGTTCTATCCTTGCCTAATGCATCCCGTCTCTCTACAAGTCCTTTGTTACCATCACCCTTATCATCCATTGCTCCCTCTGTATCACTATACCATAAAGCACTTGTAAGATGCGATGTCTTCGCGGCGTATGCGTAGTTCAATAGAGTTTCAATATAAGCTCTATAAGCATAAGCGTTGTTAGGAGGAGACACAAGTTTTTGATTCAAAAATACATCGATCTGACTGAACATTGAGTGTAGGAGATTATTGACAGGTCCTACATCGGGTGATACGCCCTCTAGCCCCCCTGTCTTTTTATAATCTGGAGCATCTATCTTAACGCGTATACTTAGCATTGTATGCGCGAGATCAATGTACTCATCCCCCTGGCCTGGGACGACAAATTCTATCGGTGAATCATCCGTCAACGATGAGATTGGTTTGTAGTATACAGAGTGTGTCCCCTCGATCGTTGTCTGGGCTGGCGGTAATGAAAATAATTCAAGCTCCGACTTAAGACACTCGCACGAGTGCGCGTGTAGGAACGCCATTTTTCAGAGCGCTGTTTAAGCAAAAATATCCGTCACCGTTCTTGGCTTCTTGTTACGTCTCGTGACGCGCGGTTTAGCCGATGATTTTCTACCTCTCACAGCCTTCTTCCTCTTCTTAACACACCTCGTTCTCGCGCCACCGCCGCTTGAACGTTTTCGCGATTTCACTGCCTTTCTTTTCACAGAGCTGCGTCGTGATACGCTCCCCGCAGCAGAATGCATCAGTTTATTAATCTTGCTGCCTTTATAGCCGGAGCCCTTCATGAGCGATGTAATTTTTTCCTCAGCTTTACGCCTCAGGTTTTGGCCTGATTCACGCAGGCGCGTTTGAAACGCTTCTCTCGGTTGTATGCCGGAGTTAACGACATCAGAGGCCATGTTAACCCCCGAGCGAAGCGCCTCTTTACCAACAGTCCGAGCCCCCTGTTTCAAGAGAGGTATGATACGTCGAAAGAGACCCCCTAAAAAACTTCCAATGCCATGACCTCGCTGGTTTGGTGAGCCGATATACACGTGGCTGATACCACCATAGCCTGTTCGACCCCCACTCCCCGTCTGCACGCTGAAGTACTCATCATAGTAATCCATTGTAGATACACCCAGGTCAATCTATACGCTTGAACTGTAGCGTCACCGTCAGTGTCCCGTGCTCGAATGGTATTGGTTCGCCAAACTCATCCCTTATATCAATGGTTATTGTTTGAAAACTAGTATGTAGTAAGGGAATATAACGCGGTGGCGAGAAGCTTCTTATCCTCACAGACCCGTAATTATGGGCATCGGCGATAGCAACAGGTACAACGCGCAGCAATGGTGTGCGAACATCGCCGGTAATATAGGGCTCACAGATATCGGTATAAACGTACATCATGTTGGGCGCTCCGTTGGCTAAATTGGCAGGCCTCTGAGCAGTGTATCCTTCACGGGGCACTACTACGCCTCCTGTTTCGGCGAACCCTAAAACCTTGCTCAGTGCGTCGGAGAAAAAAAAGGTGTGCTCCAGGCTCTTACAGGATTCGCAGACACGCTTCACCGTCACATACCCGTTGCGGGCGTGCTTGAATTTCAAATGGCCCGTGACATAAGGTATTTCGTTAATAGCCTCGAGCAATGTCCCTATGCTATGGTATACGCCGGGCGGCACACAGGCGTTATCTTCCTTAAAAGCAGACGCCTTTGAAGCACCGGCCTCCAACTCGCTCTTGATAGGTACGTACTTCACCAGGGTACCAGCCGGTTGCCTCGTTGTCACACTCAGGATGTTTCGCCTACCCTCGGTAGGTACGTACCTCATTGAGATACCAGCCGCCTGTTCCGTTATCATATTCAGGAAGTTTCGCCTGCCATCGGTAGGCACGTGTAAAATGGTTGCGGGTATATGGATCTCGGCTAATGAAACAGCCCAGCTACCGTGAAGAGACATACGCTGCGGTAGATGTGTGGTATACCGCGTTGTTACATTATCGGGATAATAATCCATACTACTATTGCTAGGTAAAACCATGTAAAACTCGTCTTTCATTTTAACGCCCTCTGTTTAACCTGTTTTGTTTGCACCCTCGATAGCTCGGGTTCATAAAATACACCGTCAATATCCTCGTCGTGGAGATCGTGCAGGAAGTATACCACAGGACAAATACCGGACGACACACGGTGAATCTTGAATAACTCACTGCTCCAACCACCTTCGTAACCTTTTGCAAAGGCCGCCTTCGCGCTACTGATACGCACAATGTCACCCACCTTATATTTAGGGAGACAACGCTCTGGCCTTTTGTATCGCTGTATCAAGTTATTCCGAGCCCTAGCGGCTGTAGCAAGCGTCACAGAACCGGGCGTCATTTTTATAGCGCTATGCGTAGAGTTGTTGTATGCTGAAACAATGCTCTGTAGAACGTCGAGGTAGCGTTTTTGCCGGGAATACGTGAAATAGCGCCACATTCTCTCCTTCAGCGTTCTATTGAATCTCTCGACAATAGCCGCTTTGATATCGGGGTTTCTCGCAATGCGAAACTGTATGCCTTTTTTCTTTAAGAAATCCTGAAACGCAGCACCGACGAATTCTTTACCCCTATCCGTCTGCAGATAAACGGGCGATCGACCGTTGCTATTTTTCTTAGACAAGACGAGGTTAAACGCTTTAGCCACGGATGTGGCAGATTTGTCGCGTAGAGGCTGAACCCATGCGTATTTACTGAGAGTGTCTATCACGACAAGTAGATAAACATAACCATCGTTATAATCTTTAATTGAGCGAAGATCTACCAGATCAGCTTCCCAAAAGTCATCAATGTTCCGTACGTTATAAAAACGTCGCGGGAAGTGCTGTCGCACGGGTCTGTGTTTCGTGTAAGCATCCTGCCCCTCAAGCCACTGCAGCGTCTTCGTTCTGGATACTTTTTTCTGACGTGCCAGACGTAGCAGTTTAGTAGCACCTGAAAACGATGCTTCATGGGATGGATTAAAATACACTTTTTCCAGCGTTTTCATATTTATAATTTGAGGTTAGCCCAGATTACATGTCTTTTCTTATGATGTTTATTAGGATAGCCGTTGCCGCTCTGTCCTGCGTTATCTGATTTGCTATCACGGCCACTGAAGAACGGTGACTGACTCGTCGCACCTGTACTGTCGCTGTTTGTACTGCTGTTGCTGCTCTCCTCGAGCTGCGACGGTCGTAGCGTTGAATTGGCCCTTGTCTCCTGCCACAAGGCGTCATTACCGATGAACTCCCGTGGTGTCTGTATTGCTCTCAGAAATTTAGCGAAAGCACCACGCCCCGCCGGTTTAGATATTTTTCTAGCTCTCATGGCGTCGTTCACAAGATCAACGATATTCGAGCCCTGAATCGGGCTACCCTCAATCGATACGACTCCTCCGGAATCCCAAGAAAAATTGCTGCGTGGCGCGTCATGTAAACGACGGAGCAGTAACTTCGCTTTAGTGCGATATTTGGCTGGTATGCTTTCAATTATGACGGAGTCGTTCATACCGTTACGAGTTTCTCCTTTTTCACTTTTATCATAATTAGACGCCGTTGTATGGTCGTTCTTCATAAGATCGCTGTGCTGTCGAGCTCTCTCGTCATCAGAAAAATGGAGATAACGCTGTAGCACAACCAGGTACGCTGTCCATTTTTCCCTCTCATTCTTGTAGGCATTAGAGTTCAAAATTTCATTCATCTCCGCGTCCAGTCTGGATAATACGGTATCAGTAGATTGTGGCGGTTGTGCCGAGGCGTTCCAGCCGGCCGTTGGCTGTCTCTGATTTTGCATGCCCAGCTGTGTCGCATGCTCCTCAGGGATAAGAACCATTTTTCTCGCGTGCTCCATCATCCCCGTCCACCAATCAGGCTCGATAGAACAGTGCCTAGTATCGGTGCTAGTAGGAGCGGTAGAAACCCGCCGCTCTGGATAACAAAGCGTTTTTTACTCTTCCAACAACCTTTTTTCGCGGCTAAACGACGGAGAGCGGGGGCGTGTCGTCGTAGCTTTTTTCGCTGATCAGCCTTCAAAGGAACGTTAACGCAAAGAACGTTCAAGGCACACTCGCAGATACAGCGGATGATGCTCGGATCCGCTTTACGCAGGACAGCCTCGCGTTGCTCTTTATTGAGATACTGAAGAGCCCGTAGTATCGTCACGTGCTTTTTGCAGAGTGGTGCACCGTTTCGCTCCATTACGCATGTCAAACTGTCTAACCTCTCGACGTATCGCCCCTTTTAGCCGATTTTTTTGACCTATAGGGATGGGGGGTAGCAGTGCCTTTAAGAATATACCACACGCATAGACCAATACAATAATAAGGGTGGGAGGTGTTTGTGCAGGTGCTGGGTCTTTGCGTTATCTTGTTAGCTCGCTGAAGTGCGCTCAAAACGATCATGCATTTATCACAGTACGATAACCCTTTGGGCGCCATTACATGCGCTGAACTGGTAATTCACCAGCATTGCATTCGCTTTTAAACTTTTTCCGCGGCACGTAGACAAAATGATGGGGGTCGTCGGGAAAAATACAGGTACGGAATCTACAGTTGTCAGGCGTCGATTGTTTCAGATCGAGTAGCAAATAACCGTGCGGCTTGGATGTTGCGTCGTGGTACGCCTCCTGTAGGAAACGCGGGTTTTCAGGATACACCTGTCGCGCGAGATGCTGAATTTGAGCACGATCACGAGGATTTTTGAAAATCACTATATAGTTGGCATTCAGCGAGATATCTCGCTGACCGTGTCCTTGATGGAATAAGTTCTGGGTAATAAAAATAACGCTCAGATTTTTATGATGACTGCCTTTGGTGAAAAGGTCCACAACATTGTTGTTAGACGCCTCACGCATCAAATCATCGATTATGAGAAGTTTTGCGCGAGGGTCGTTAGCATAATCACCACTCTGAGGTAGACCCTCATGGAACTCTATTGATTCACCATACTCCGTGTACGCTGACTGCCACTCGGAGTAATAGAAAATGACTCTCTCGAATGGCTCACTGTTCATCCGTGATATAAACTTTAAAAACTTTTTTACAAAGTACGTTTTACCGCAGCCTGTGGGACCACAGATCATTGAGGTCCAGGGATGCTTCCACCGTACATCCATCTGCACGAATGACCACGTTTCCTGCGGGGCGGTATAATATAAAGAATTCGAGCAGTTGAAACATGTATAGAGCTTTTATTTTCCTGTAACAGTATAAATATTTTACAGTAATAACATAGGTATTTTACAATACTGCTTAACAATGTTTAAAGCGAGAGTTTTTATAAACGGCTATTTGTAACCGTAAGGGAGCGAACCGTATTCGCCATCACGTCTTCGCTTGACACTCAGAGGCATGCACGATTTCTTTTCGGGTCGTGTGACAACCTGGTGGAATGGTGTACGACGTATTGAATCAAACTGTAGTACAACAGGATTCTCTCTCTCACCTATTATAAATGACCGTATTGATTCGTAATTTATCAGCGAACTGTTTGCGTAATTCAGCGTTATGCCTTTAACCTTGCAAACCTCGCTTTCCGCGCCGCTCGGCGTATTAACTATGAAAGAATAAAATTTAGGGCCGCCTGAGATGAAAGACTTAATGTAACTGCCCTCGCCGTAGGAGCTTAGCTCGTCGGTTAAATCCCCTAGCAATTGACCCGTTGGCGGTTCATACTCTCCAGGCTCTTTTCTCGTGACATAAATAACGGAATCGGTGTCGCAGTACAGAGCACGCTTACCCAGCGGTTCGAGATAGGTGTAAAGTTTTAAACGGGCTTGGGCTGTGGTGTATGCAGCTATGACAGTATTTGCTATATTAGACGGTATTACAGCATCACTGGTTTTCGTATAATTAACATACAGCACCTGGTTGTTAACAGGTAGCATACCAGTGATCTCGTGCTCGGGGCTATTTAGCAGCTCCATAAGTTTTTCGCGTGTCGATACTATTTCTGTTTGCGGTAAATTTTCGCGTTGTCCAAATTTACCCCAAAAGGAGTTAAGACAAAGTTTGGCTACCGAGCGCAGCCCCGGGTTTTTCGCTACCGCACCCCGCTCCAGCTGAACCCCTTCGGCTGTCTTAAAAGCAGTTATATAACGCTCTTGGGCAGCCTCGTCATCTGCATAACCCTCGGGCCAACCGCTAGCCTCTTGTTTGATTTTAAGAAAAGTGTTTATGTACCCGGTGAAAAGGCCCCCCTTTTGTGTATCGCGGTTGTACTGCGTTATATTATACTGCCAAATCTCGCTCACGGTTAATATTTTATACCCGCACGCAATAGCTTTTCGCAATTCATCCACTACCCAAGTACCGCTAAACACACGCTCCGCGGGGTCTTCATGAGGACACGCGCCCTGGTTCATTGTTTCGCAGCAGCTACGACATAACCCGAATAACAGGCGCTGATGCATTCGCACCGGCAGCACCGGATGATAAAGATTTTGCGGTGGAAGCACTGTACATTTAACAAGGCCCTCGACGCGGGAAAGACTGATATTATTTTCGGGACCTGTCAGCTCCCTGCACTCGTCGCCGACGTATACCGTTGGATGGCCCACCGGATATTTGCCGTACTTGCAGATGTATGGGTACAAAGAGCAAACGTCAACATATCGTATCTGCTCCCCGTCTTTCACGTCGTACAGAGTGACCATGTTTTCCGTGCGACCACCGAAAAAAGCATCGCGAGGATTGAGAGGCTCCGCTCGAACCAGAGGGTGATCACTCACAAAAGCGCTCATCTCTAAATCTGTTTTTATCATCCGGTCATACGCGCACTCCCAAATCTCGGTTAACGTGTAGCCGCTTGAGCGGATTCTCTGCGATATAGCGTTTGTTCTCTCGAGACGCTCGTTCAGTGTATCACCGTCGCCTTGTACACGGTCTCTGTTTACAGTGAAACAGCTCAAACACCCGTGCCAATAGCAACCGTGAAACTGTAACACGTGGGCTGAATCAGGTGTTTCGTAGTAGCCGTCTACTAATAAATTTTGAGGCAATTTAAACTCGCGCGAGCGTCCTGCGTGAATGATACGACGATTTAAAGAATGCTCCATCCACACGAGCCAAGAGACCGCTTTTTTTGACTGATTGTGAGCCCATCTGTAACCGCCCGTAGGTATAATACCGATCGTGTTAGGTTTTAAAAAATTTTTTCGAAAGATTTGAAAGCAGGCGGACGCGATTGTTGTGTTTTCGCTAAACGGGCAAACGCGTCCGCTGTCCTTGAACATTTTCCGGAAAACCACACAGGCCTGTCTCAATATCGTAACGTCGTTTTTACAATAGGTTATGAGCTCGTTTGAAAAGTTAAATACATAAGAGGCATTCTTTAACTCGTTATACCATGCAAAAAAACGCTCGCGTTCCTCCGGGCGCATAGTGTCGGGAGAGTAATCGGCTGCAGGCGGCATCGGCCCAATATAATTTTGATTCTCGGGCCTATTGAACAGATGCGGAAAAGATCCTTTGGCGAGAGCAGTTTTTAGACCGAAAGATTTAGGCAGTGCACTCAGAGGCATGTGAAAGTAGTTCAAGCTGTCGAGAAACACGAGTTTGCTAACGCGCATTGTGATGATTTTAGTACCGTTCATTATTAAAGATGGGAGCTGCGTTTTTTTCTCCTCGATGAGGTAGCGCAGGATAAACTGGGCATCGAAACCACCGGCGTTATGGGCTATTAAAAATACGTGAGAGAAGTTCGGCATACTCTGTATGGCTAACTCCACAAGTTGACACACAGGATTCGTCCTAAATATAAACTCGTGATCCCCGCAATGCTCGCACGGCTCGTCTATAGAAACATTATCGCAGCACTTGGTGCAGACACGTTGAGCCACGCAAAGATTCGGTTCGTGAACGCGCGTTGTAGGATCACCTTTTACAGGGGTACACTGCTGCGTTTCAAAATCATAGAATATGAATATGTTCTCTTTCGGCCTCTCATCGACGCGAATAGGCCTCATATAGCACAGGCGATTATAGGGGTGCCGCGATTTACACGTTTTACAGAAACCCTCCCCGCACACATGCGTCTTTTTCTCTAAAGATCTTATTGCGCGAAAGCAGTTACGGCACCGCTGAAGAGACTCGCAAACAGTGTTTACCCTGTGTTTACGACGGATGGTAACAGCCCTGTGATTTTCTAAACATTGTTCCCCAAAAAAATCGCGGTTACATGTCTCGCATCTGATCGCGGCAGCTGCTCCCAGAGCGCAGGGCGGTGCTTGAAGGCAGCGAGGGCATTTCTTTTTTAAACATCTATGATCCCGACGAGAACGGGCGTTACAGATTGCGCAGAAGTTTAAGCTGCCTACAGCACCACGCAGATTCAAGATAGGCTGGAAATGATGCGACCGCTCATAATACAGAATGTATAACGTGTGCCGGACTGAGCCTACTGTATCCATAACCGTCTGTGTACCGTCAAACACCGGTCTTTCGCGTCGCCCCAAAGTCAAAAACTCGAAAACCACGATAGCTAACCCCTCGCGAGCCAAATAATTCTGGTACATAGCAATTTCGCGCATACCGCAGCCAGCGGGCTGTATAACAACATTTGCGCTTCTCGTGAGCTCAAGCGCCGCCTCTTTTTGAAGCGACCCGTTAATCTGTCGTATACGCTGCCATCTAGAATGCAGAGCCCCTGAGCGTATCTCACCCCTTTCCGCGTACGCGCGTGCTGTTACTAACGAGCGCGGTAGACACAGATTGTCGGTATTTCGAATCGTTAAAATTGATTTTTTAGCAACGCCCTCGTGTGTCAAACCTTTTCGCCCCCTACCCTCCAAACCTTTAACGATACATACTTTTATATGGAAAGAATCATTAATATCCAGAGACGCTGCACTTTGAGCTATGTTTGTTATTAATTGCCAGATATCTACAAATGTATAGGCTCGGACAGGGCGGAATGAAAGCCAGACGGGGCCGTGCGCTAAGCAGCTCGCGGAGAACGAGATCCCCGCGTAGTCACCACCCTCGCAGTGACTCGTGAGATGCGTCAGAAGATCGCGGAATGCTCCTTCAAGCCATGCTGTCACGTTTGCGCCAGCTTGAGGTTGGCGGATACGCAGTGTTATTTCCCGACCACGTAGTCGAAAACGTTTGAAATAACGAGCTGTATCGTGCGCAATGATGATCCGCCCTCCCGGGGGTTGCACATCCCCGAAAGCCTCGCACCCCTGTGTATTGCGCGTTCTCCCCCCGCCCGTTTGTATATCTGTAATCAAACAAAAGCGTAAGTTATAGGGTAGAGATCGCTGATAAAAAGGCATATTGTAACTTTAGTGTACCTCGTACTAATCGCGGTACGCCAATAACGAGACAGCTGACGAGTCAGCTGACGAGTACCCTGTGTTAAATATAATAAAGCCTTTTAAACATATCCTGCATTTACCGCAAGGGTTAGAGATAAAGAGAGAGAAAGCGCGCGAGTGAGGGAGAAAGAGAGAGAAGACATTATTATTTCTTTACCTGAATCACACTCCATCAGCTCTTGAAACCATAGGCCGAAGCGTCTAGCTTCTAATCGCTCCTCGTTTAGACGCTCCTCCTCCTCCCCCTCCTCCTCCTCCTCCGCCTGTTGAGCGTCCAGCGGATACACCCCCAGCTGATTCTCGGGTTGTACGAGGTCATCATCTTCCTGCTGACGATGGTGGTGATACGATGGACCCGCTATCGCTCCGTCGTCATCGTTATCTCTGGTGTGCCGGTACACAGCTGTTTGGGTTATTTCATAATTTCTGTTTATTAACGCGGTTTATTTTTATTTTATTATCGCTGTACGGCTATGCTTACCCAGTATATCAGACCGATCGCTAAACATCAAGGAGGAGTTGAGAATAGTCGACGCCTCGTCGTCATCAAATTCGGGCTGCAGCGGTACCGGCTCGGCCGAGGCTGCCGAGGTGCTCGCTCTAGGCTCTTCCTCGGGCCTCTCCTCATGCTGCGGTTCTGAAAAAAAACCACGCCAGTAGCTTTTATATCTAAAAACGAGAATCGCTGATAATAATGCCAAAACAGAGTTGAATACACACGGTAGAGGGCGGTTTGATGCTCTAGATCCGCTTCCTCCGCAGCTCTCGTCGTCTCAGCGAGAGCCTCTTCTTCTTCGTCACTCACAGCGTCGTAAAACGGCCGATATATGGTAAAATGCTGCGGTATCGTCTCGGCCGGGGCTGCCGAGGTGCTCGCTCTAGGTTCTTCCCCTGCCCCCTCCTCGTGCAACGGTTCTGGAAAAATACCGCCCCCGTGGTTTTTACGTCTAAAAACGAAAATCGCGGATGATAATGCCAAAGCATAGTTGAATACGTACGATAGAGGGCTGTTTGACGCTCTAGATCCGTTTCCTCCACAGCTCTCGTCGCCTCAGCGAGAGCCTCTTCTTCGTCACTCCCCGCATCGTAAAACTGCCGATAGCCTATGGTAAAAAAAAATAGCTGTTGTATTGCTAATCGCCAACAACAGTGATTTATCGTGATAATGGTACTTACATCTGATTTCACCGACAAGGCCTCTTACGCGGGGGGCTTCTAAAACACCGCGGCGCTGTAACTCGTCATACACAGCATCCAGCACTCGACGACCACTTAATATGCCTCTGTTATAGGCCACCACTAGAGCACGTAAAGGGGCCCACCAGATCACGTATTTAAGTCTGTTCACGAGTCGAGCACCCGATAAACGCAGCAACTCGTAACACCATAGGTCGTTACACCG